>NW_022990335.1:2924278-3006618 GCF_902827175.1 Gymnodraco acuticeps | reverse complement strand
GCAAACATTTCAACACCTTCTGCTGTATTGTTCCCGCAAGGTGAAGCTAATAAATACAAAAAAACGTTGATGCCTTGTCTGGACAATGGACTCATTACCAACTCATGATCTGCGTAAGATCCACTATACCTGGTGCCTCAGTGGCCTTTTGAAGTGTTATTGTTGTTGACAAATAGCCTCTACATAAAGTAAAAAACCTCCCTTGTTGAAGCGGACACTTTTATTGTTTTGTTTTTTGCACTGCATGGACGTTTGGACTGGAATCACCACCACGCTCAAACGGAGATATCATGCTGATCAAAGGACAAAGGAACATGGACGCCGGCGCATCAGCGTTTGATCTGGAGATCTGAGACAATGCTCATTGACTTTGTGAAACTTTGAATTGCCTGTTAAAGACACGATCGGAGAACGAGGACCACCCACGGCTTAAATGGACGCCGCACAAACCTACTCCACAACATAACATTGGTATGTGAAGGATAATCTTTCAGCTTTATTGGAAAAAAGCAAACTTATTTGGAGTGACTGAATTACTGTTTCGCTACATGTTGATGAATATTGGAGTTGTTGGACTTGAAAAGACATTTATTCATAAATCTCCGACGTGAAGTGTCAATATAATTGCCTGTGTGAACTCAATCAGACATATGGAGCAGCCGGTTGAGACAAACGAGACAATGCCTGTGGTTGATTCAGAATGTTTCAAGTGTGGAGAATGTTTCCGCCCGAGCCTCTGTAAAACGGGGCCTCAAGTTTACCCCAAAAGGCGTTTACATAGAAACGTGCCAAGAAAAAGAGATCGCAAAATCAAGCAGGCCAAGAAATACATTGAACCAATCGTGTCTGATGAAATCTACTGACAATGTGAAGTCTGTGCTAGCTCATTTGTGCAACTTCATCAAGTGTTATGAGGACGCTAAGGACATGCATGAGTCTTTCATAGATATGGATTTGCCCGAGGAGGAGGTCAAAAGGCAAAATACATATTTCAATGCAACAATGATGACCTTTTGTAATTTCACTGAGTCTGTAAAGGATTGGTTGTCTGCTGCTGGGCACCCTCATGTGGAGTCAAATGACAATGTGACAATGAAGTGGAAAATAATGACAATGATGTTAGCAATGCTGATGTTGAAACTGATGTTGAGACTCAAACTAAACAAAGTGCTGTTATTGATGATATCAATCCAGGACAGTGCCTCTAACATTTCAGGTCCAAAGGAAAGGCAACACAAAACACACTCTAATGTATCTCAAACATCATCCACCGCATCTGCCAGGCTAAAAGCAGAGGCTGATAAAGCAGCAATTGTGGAGCGCATGAAGGCTTTAAAAAGGAAACATCAGTTGGAAGCAAGGAGGAGGAACTAAGAAAAGAAAAGGAGGAACTAAGAAAGGAACAGTTTGCTCTGGAGACCGAGCTAGCTGCAACTAATGCCAAAATCAATGTTCTGGAAAGTAGCTCAAAATGCAGCTCCAAAAGCGATGGAATGAACTCTTATCTGGAAAGGAACAAGGCTCAGAGTACAAGGCAACTCAATCCTCAGGCTAATCAATTTGTCCCACAGAGAAATGACAAAAATAACATGCAAAATGAATTTCACCCTAATGCCCAGGCTGTCACTGTAAGACCAAAGGAAACCTCACAGACCATCAGGTTTAAAGACACATCACAAACTGTCAGGCCTAAACAAATGGCAGTGTTACAGACGGACCTCAGACCACGATACACTCAAGCACCAACACAGGTTGTTCATGACGCTCAACAGACAGGACGAGCATCCTCCTTGAATACGACGTGCAATAATGACACCCAAAATGACATTGTGAATATCATGCAACGCCAAACTGACATCACTACAATGTTAGTACAGCAACATTTAGCATCCTCCCTACCAGTGAGAAATATACCCACATTTGATGGTGATCCTCTTCAGTATCATTCTTTCATCAGATCCTTTGAAAATTGTGTTGAGGTTAAAACTGATAATGCAAGTTGTGGTGGCGTCTTGATCCTTGTCTACAATTTAATCGCCACCTCTATCGGGGTTGTGGGTTTTGACGCGCCTCTCTTTGTTTCCAAACAATTCAGCGGAGATCGTAGTTGAATCAGATGAGCTTTGTTCCTTGATCCACACGGTACATACAGGAGGACACATTTCTTCGCTTCATAGTCACTAAAAAGTGTATCATTTTCCAAAGTAACAAAAAGAACACGGTCAAAAGACTTTTCCGTTTCCCCGTCTATCACCCCCAGCTGTGTCCCATCAATCTACCATATATAGGCATAGCCATGCACGTGATACTGACGCACATATCACAAATAATAAGTAGCCTTAAATTAATGCATTTGAAACCATAATGTGACTCACAAAAATAGCCGATAATTTACAGTATAATCTAATTTATATTATTATTAAGCCTAACATTCAGACAATAATAACAAAAGGAAAAATGGCTCTAACATACCAGCCCCTAATTGCTTATTACATAGCAATTACCAATAATAATACATCAACAGTCATTTTAACAAAACATAACGTCCATCCGTAGCATATTTGTATACTTAAGTCCATACTCCATGCAGTGCCATTCATCTGACTAACTGTAAAAAAACTGAATGCACTTATTTGATGCGTGCATAAGATGCTTGTCAGGTGTTGATTAAGGACATTGATGTGAATGTTCAGTGATGTACTTACTATGTGGGCCATAATAATATGTGAGACATTTTCGTTTTCTTGGACCTTGATGTGAAGTTAAGATTTGTGATAAGCTTTAGGTATTGCAATTTCGTACGTGTACAAAAGTATAGCTTAATTCAACTGATGAGTGCTATGTGAATAAATGTAAGTGATGTGATGGAAGTAGCTCTTGGCCACTTTCATTTTTTCAAAGTAGCTCTGATGAAGAAAGGTTGGAAACCCCTGGTCTAAAAGCTACCGTCCAACAGCTAAAGTCTAGTTATTATTTCAGTTCGGCTCTGGGGAGTAACAGTTGATATGTAATGCTCAGCTGACTTTATGTTAGTTATTTATTACACCAGTTGTGTTTAAGACGGTTTGAGTTGTTGTGTTGGTGCTCTTTACCATAGATATGGTTTTAAATATATGCTAACAAGCTTATTAGCATCGCCATTCACCGTGACGTAGCATTTTTCCCATTGGAATGAATGGGGTTCTTCAGTTAGCAGCTAACGCTAAGCTAAGCGACAGTTTAGCTCATTAGATAAATAGATATACTTTATTTAAATAATGATTTATCTTAAACTGGGGAATGTGTCACAGCAGAAGTGTTTTCAGGTTATACACAAGTTAAACATATTTAAAAGATGCAATAAGATATAATAAAAATGATGCATTAGCAGCAAGTACAGGACACATATCACTAGAGTATCTAAAGAATACACAATATACAGAAAATACTGTATACTGTATACGGCTTGCTTATCTTTCTTACAGTGCAGACGCTTTTCTGCTTGCTCTTGCCTCTGCTTACTTTTTATGCTGATTTTCCTATTCTTATTCTCTGAAAACTTCGAGCAGCGGCTCCTGGACATTAACTTATCACTGGGACAGTTCATCTTCGTAAATAGACGGAGGGTTTCAGCCATATTTCAACATTTTTACGACGACGTCAGTCTTACAATAGCGTGGCCTAGCAACAGCTAAAGCCTGGTAGGCTACTGCTATTTAGCTTAAGCTAGTTGGTAGCAAAATGCCTCCGTTCTCTACAGATGACTTCCAGAAACTTATACAGAAGATGGCTGTGTTGGAAATGAAAATGCAACGGTTGGAAGTTAACGTGGAAGTGAATGGACTATGTCGTGGGAATGACACGACTTTACCAGTGTTGCAAAGTAATGGAGAAGGGTATGCTAACTCACAGCTAGTTAGCAGCTACAAGGATTCCAAGGAACAGGAGGGCTGTGTACCGGGTAATAAATCTACAAGTGGTAGTCCTCCCTGGAACTCTCTGGGTGCAAAGCCTAAGAGTAAATCCTTTCCATGGGATTTGGGAGGACGGATAACAGGCAGAGCCCAGAGCTCCGAAATCTGTGATGCGACCGGCTGGCCTGCATTGTTATCACCCAGGAAGAGCGCCTCTTCAACCCCTATTCATACTAGGAAACAGCAGTGGACAGCTGCTAAAGGGAGCATTACAAACAATCCTCCTAAACCACCAAGTGTGCCAATTCAGAGCAGATACGCTCCGCTGACCGAGAACCGGAGATCTGATGACCTGGATAACCTGTCCTCTTCACGCAGCAGGGTAAGGACCAATAGCTACTCTAAAAGTAAAAGGCTAGAGGGAAAGCTAACGACTGGGCCTGAAACTCTGATTGTGGGTGACTCTGCTGTAAGAGATGTAAAAGGTCTGTGTAATAAGAACAACACCAAAGTACTCTGTTTTCCCAAGGATGTGGTCTCTGACTTGGCTGAGAAGATCCTGCATATTGGGGCTGAACATCCGATTGTGAAGAATGTGGTACTGCACATTGGAACAAATGATGTTGTGAAACAACAGTCAGAAGTGCTGAAAGAAGACTTTAAATGTTTGTTGGAAACTGCCAGCTCTCTAAATGCAGAGGTGTTCATCAGTGGCCCTCTACCGCCAGTCAGAAGAGGAGTGGAGAGATTCAGCAGATTGTTTGCACTGAACACCTGGCTTTCAACGGCCTGTACTGACCATTCTGTTCATTTTATTGACAATTTTAACTTTTTCTGGGATCGCAGACATCTTTCCAAGGCAAATGGAGTTTGCCTGAACAAGTCAGGAGTGAAATTGTTTATCTCTATCATATTCAACTGCCTGCGTCATCAATCTGTTCCCTCTGCCAAGGACAAGCGGCAAGAGGAATCAAAACACGAGAAAGACACAACACATCACGCAGAAAACCCTGAAGAATTATCACTGCACCCGCCTGAGGAATGTTCTGATTATGGGAGACATATGAGACACATGGAGGAGTCTCCACTGCCCCCCCCCCCCTGTCAACGCCTTTGAGGATACTCCGTTCACCCTTTCACCCTCGCCCACCCTCCTGGAGAACGATGAACACACAAAGGAGATACAGAGGGTTGGCACCGATTCCTTCCTGGAGTTCAAAGACCAAACGAAGGCGATACGCAGGGCTGGCACCATGTCCTTTACCCCCCTCCCTCAACGACGCCCACCAAAATCACCGCGGAGACGCGCACCATCTCCCCCGTCCTCATCACCGCGCCTACGTCAACCACCTCCCCCCCCTGGCAGCATGTCCTCTACCCCCCACCATCTAGCCCGTCTCCATCACCGTGCCTACGTCGACCACCTCCCCTCCCTTCGAGGGGGCATCTGCAGTCTCCGAAGCCTGATAAGGATGTGTGTACAAAACACAACAAACTCTTACTGATATGTGATGGGTCCAGGCTCAAGGGCGTATGGCACTCTCAACTCTTTCCAGGACATGTCGGGGCCCTGCCTGCCAGTAGCTTTGCCGATATCTGTGTTGATAGGTAATAGATTAAGAGCGGTGAATCATAGAAAAGGAAGCGCTCAAACGTTTGTGTGAGTGTATCTAATTTAGCAGTGATTCCATGTCAGCCACAGCTTGTTACAAAAAACATGACTGATAGTGTGTTTAACAAACTTAAACTAGCTTTATTAAATGTCAGGTCTTTGGCAGGAAAAACATTTTTAATCAATGATTTAATCACTGAGCACAATCTCGATTTTATGTTTTTAACAGAAACTTGGATTGAACAAAATAACAGTGCAGCTGTTCTTATCGAATCAACCCCTCCCAACTTTAGTTTTATGAGTCAGGAAAGAATGCATAAGAAAGGGGGTGGAGTTGCTATTCTGTTCAATGATTCCCTTCAATGCAGGAAGACATCGTATGGAAACTTTGATTCTTTTGAATATGTGGCCCTTCAGCTGAAATGCTCCTCTCGAGCTCTGTTCCTAAATATCTATAGACCACCCAAATACTGTGCAAGCTTTTTGATGACTTTACTTTGACTCTTACTTGACTTTTATGGGCTAAAGAATGTTTTGTGTTTCTTGATAGCTATGGACGACTCAGCATGTGACGGAGCCACGCACAATAAGGGGCACACTCTGGACTTAATTATCTCAAAGGGTTCTGAATATCTCTAAGGTGTGGTGACTGCTGTTGCACCTCTCTGATCATTCCTGTGTTTCTTTGAGAGCTCTATTTCTGTTCACAAAAATGTTCAAAAAGAGGTAACCACAAAGCGATATTTAACTGAAAATACTAGGGAAATGTTTACTCAGACTTTTCTCTTCCACACTTGCCCCTGCCAACATCTCAGTAAATGAGCTAGTAGATCATTTTAATTCAAAATTAAAAATGTTATAGATGCCATTGCTCCAAATAAGGTAAAGGTAAGTGTCTGTCAAGAAATATCTCCATGGAGAAAGGCCATGACCCGTGAAAACAGAAAAAAGAGAATGTCGAAAAGCTGACCGCAGGTGGCCGATAAAAACAAATCTCCAGGTTCACTTTGAAATCTATAAAGAGAGACTTGGCCTTTATATGTGGAATTGAAAAACGCACGACAATCGTTCTTTCTCTGACATCATTACCAAAAACAAAAACAACGCACGTGCCTTGTTTGCTACCTGTGGACAGACTAACTAACCCCCAGTGTCAGTAGCCTCTGAATTTCTATCCACCAGGGCGTGCAATGATTTTGCCTCCTTTTTCACTGACAAAATTCAGAAAATCAGACAAGCAGTCAGTGCCTCTGCATCAGGAACAGCAAATGTGTTGTCTCTGTGTCCACTTAACATCAATTCAGACATCATGACACAATTCCATCAGATTAATGATAAAAACCTAGAGGACATTATTCAACTTCTGAAATCCTCCTCTTGCTGCCTTGATATTATTCCAACAGGATTTTTCAAAGATGTTTTTGCCTTGCATGGCCTCAGATCTACTTCACATAGTAAACAAATCTCTTCACTCAGGTGTTTTTTCCACAGGCTCTGAAAACTGCAGTCATTAAAACGCTCTTAAAAAAGAATAATCTAGATGCTTCAGTATATGAACAATACAGGCCCATATCAAACCTCCCATTTCTAGGTAAAATCATTGAAAAAGTTGTGTTTCAACAGTTGAGTAATTTCTTGCATTTAAATAACTGTTTTGATGTGTTTCCAGTCAGGCTTTCGTCCAAACCACAGCACTGAGACTGCTCTTGTAAAGGTCTTTAATGACATCCACTTAACACAGACAGTGGGCAGAACTTCAGTGTTAGTATTATTAGATCTCGTTGCTGGCGTTTGACACTGTTGACCACAGCATATTACTAGACCGACTGGAAAACTGGGTGGGACTTTCGGAAACCAGTTCTCAATTGGTTTGAATCCTACTTAAAGGACAGAAACAACTTTGTTTCTATCGGTAAATACACATCTGAGTTGACAATAATGACATGTGGGGTTACTCAAGGCTCCAGCTCTGGGGCCTCTTCTCTTTAACATCTCACATGCTACCACTGGCTCAGATAATGAAGAACAACAAAATAAGTTACCATAGCTATGCAGATGACACACAAATTTACGTAACAATTTCACCAGGAGACTATGCTCCAATTCAAACACTGAGTAAGTGCATTGAACAAATCAATGACTGGATGTGTCAGAACTTTCTCCAATTAAACAAAGATAAAACTGAGGTAATGGTTTTTGGAGCCAAGGCAGAACGTATCAAAGTTAGCGCTGAGCTTCAGTGTGCAATGTTCAAAACAACAGATAAAGCCAGAAATCTAGGTGTAGTCATGGACTCTGACCTGAGTTTCAACAGTCACATTAAAACTGTTACTAAATCAGCCTACTATCACCTAAAGAATATATCTAGGATTAAAAGACTAATGTCACAGCAGGATTTGGAAAAACTTGTCCATGCTTTTATCTTCAGTAGACTCGACTACTGCAATGGTGTCTTCACAGGTCTCACTAAAACATATATTAGGAAGCTGCAGCTGATTCAGAACGCCGCTGCTCGAGTCCTCACTAACACTAATGAAAGTGGATCACTCCTGTTCTGAAGTCTTTACACTGGCTTCCTGTGTGTCAAAGAATAGATTTCTAAATATGCTGCTGGTTTATAAAGCACTGATGTTTAGGCCCAAATACATTTCTGACCCTCCTGCTAAATGATGAACCATCCAGATCTCTCAGGTCTTCAGGGAACTGGTCAGCTTTCTGTCCCCAGAGTCAGAAACTAAACATGGGTAAAGCAGCGTTCAGTTATTATGCTCCAAATATCTGGAACAAACTCCCATAAACCTGCAGGTCCGCTACAACTCTGGACTACTTTTAAATCGAGGCTGAAGACTTTTCTTTTTGTCGCTGCTTTTAATTGAACTATTCATATCTTAGACTGCACTGTAACTTTTATCCATGTACTTTTGCTTTAATGTTTAATTGACAGCACTGTAACTTTTATCCATGTATTTTTTCTTTTAATGTTGATTTGATTAGCTTTTCTTTTTAATGACTGATTTTAAATGCCATTTTCTTAATCTCTTTCATTTTTTTGTAAAGCACTTTGAATTGCCTTGTGTTGAAAAGTGCTATATAAATAAACTTGCCTGCCTTGCCTATATGTGGCACCCCTGGGATGTGTGACCAAATTGATCTAATAATTATTATTGTTTGGAGTTGGAATATGCCTTTGTTTTGTACATCTGTCTATTTTCATTTCGTTGGCGGGGTTGAGCAGTGCATTTGGAAGTGTGGCGGAACGTTTGTGTTCCGGAGACTGGTTAGAGGGACGGACTTCCGGTGTTTCCCTCAGAAACAATCTGGAAGGAAACCAAATAACTCGTGTCCTCATTGCTCCTGTCTGACCTGCTCATTACAGGTTGGTAAAAGCTGCAAAACTCATATGAACCCCCCCCACAATGTTCGCGTATATAGTGTGACGGCCCACTAAATGTGTGGAGTGTTTGTTGCGCTGTTTACATGTTAAAAAGAGTATGAATGTGTGTGCGTATTAGCTTAGCTTTCCCCATGCGGCGCCATCTTGGGGATAACGTGGTCTGACCAAGCTGCAAACTCTGGGGAACAGCCGGGACGCCAATACGGAAGTGCCACACACTGCAGTTCATACATGGGCCGCTAGGGACTGGCTGCAGAAAGGAGCAATTTCCATAGACCCCCATTTTAAAATGTCCAACTTTACAGCAGAAAAAAACATGTTTCTACCCATGGATGCAATACATATTATTCTCGATATAGTTAGATTCCACCTTCATGATTATGAATCTGTGAGTGAATTGTTTTCTAACACAACCCTTTTATTTATATTAGGTCTTAAAGTTTTTGCATAAATTAGGGCGTGGTCACGTTGATGGACACATACATGCCTCACTGTCAGCTAACAGCAACTTGTCCACTCTGCTAGGCTACAACCATAGATGCTACAACGTTAGTTAGTCATAGTACTGTACTTGACCCTTTAGCTTTAGCCGTGTTCGTGGTGATTGTGCCTTTTAGGGAATATTGTTACAAATACCAGACAATTAAAATGTCGTGCTGTGCGCTTGAATGTACTAACAGAACTTCCAAGAAGTCTAAAATTATAATATGTTGTTAACCCCGTTCGCAGGTGTTTGTGTGCTTGCTAGCTTAGCTTGTTACTTATTAGCCAGCTAAGGATTTAACCCTTTATGCATACATATACATTTTAGTTTATGATTCTGCCTTGGGTAAGACTTTTATAGTCTATGGCTATGACGACCATAATGCTAAACGGGAGCAAATGTTAATAGGGGACCCAATTATCCCAGTGGTGGCCGCCGGAGCTAACGGAGCCGCAGAGGGCTAGCTCCAGCCGGCGTCCCGGAGCTAGCCCACTGCGGCTCCGTTAGGTCCGGGCGGTGGAGTCCGTCTTTTCTCAACGTATGAATGACAAGCATTAAGAATAACAAAATATAGCTAATTCTCTTGCAGATTGTCTCATTTGATTATGAATGTAACGTTTATATAGGGGAACTACACTGTTAGCAATAACTTGGTATGCATGTATTTCATGTTAGCTTAGCTTCTTAGCCTGAGCTAGCTCTGTTTACTTCCAGTTCGGAGGCAGCAGGTCCCGCCTCGGCTCCGCCTCTTTGCCCTTATTTGGAGAGGCGGGATTAGACTCTGACGTCACAGTCGAGCCGTTAGTGGCCGACTCCGCCTACTAAGGGCTTCACGGCAACTCTGCAGAATCCTATGGGTGACGTCACGGACACTACGTCCATTTATATATAGTCTATGGGTCTGACACGGAAATGGTGCGAGTGAGATAAAGAATACACAATATACAGAAAATACTGTATACATGGAGTACATTAAACAGTCTCACTAGCTAATGTTTGCTTTCTGTGTTAACTTAGTGATAGTTACACACGGATAGTCGTTATAACTGTGGTTCAAACAATCCATTAATGTCACTTTCTATGTGAATAAAGTCATTTTAATGAAATAAAAGTGAACAAACTGTGAGCTGTAAGTTATAATGTAAGTTGCTACACAGATTATGATGAATTATATCTAAATATTTGTATTATATTAATAATAATTTACACAGAAAACCAACTTTGTATCGTAATGGTTAAAGTAATTTGCATGTAACGTTAATAACTATCTGACCTTTCTATCATGTTCTCCTCTGCTTAGCATCACATTGACTAAATGGATCAATTTGGAACATGTTCACGTCACAGCAGCATAGATAAGACACGGCACTGCACATGGTGTGATAAAACACTACATATAAGCATCTAGAAATAGAACATATCATTGAATAAACTCTTTGGATTCCTCCTCTTCACTGCTGACAGTTTATGATGAATTATATCTAAATATTTGTATTATATTAATAATGAAGCAGCTCTGTGGTCTTCATCAGGACAGCTGATGAGCAGCATGGAGGAGAAGAAAGAGACCCCTGGAGCTCAGGTCAGTGTGCACTTCATCACAATATATTCCTAATTCCAGCGTTTCCGCCAGGCGGGCGTCTTGCCTTCATGTGACGCCCTTATTCAGCTCGGAACGCCCTATACAGACATAAATAAACCAGCGACTGTATTCGCCATGACACAGACAGTCTGTGGTTTGTACTTGTTTAACTTCTGTCTAGGTTCTAAACAGATATGAGGAGCTGTGAGCTCTGAGGGCTAACAGCTAACGGCTGATGTTGGTTTTGTGGTTCACATTGTCACTACCCGATCTGCAGCCCTGCCCTATCTGCAGTGCGCATGTGCGAGAAGGTCCGCCATATTTGACAACTCCATACGGCAACTCTAATAGGACATTTGACGTCTTGACGGCTGCCCGATTTGCATCGTGCATGCGCGAGTCATAAACGTCTCAAATATCTTTATTAAAATATTTTGTTATTTGAAATAAAATGAAGGACATTCACAGTTAATGTAATTAGATATAAATTATGAATGCCATACATATTGCATACATTCACAGTCAATATTTCTTCAGTATGTATGATGGCTGTCTAACAGAAGTTACATCCATTTCTCACTTATTCTGACAATGTACTTAAACCAATAAAATGACCCAATAAAAGGAGTTGCTCAATAATAGTGAAGTCACGTTGTGATAACAATAACTCATCTCTCTCGTTCAGATTAATATTGTCGGGTTTTTTGAGTGTTCTTTTTCTGCTTTGCCAAACGCCACTGTGTCAAATGTCCTATTAGAGTTGCCGTATGGAGTTGTCAAATATGGCGGACCATCTCGCACATGCGCACTGCAGATAGTGCAGGGCTGCAAATCGGGTAGTGACACACATTGAAGATGACGTCACTGCTCCGCCTACACTGCGTTACTATAGTTACTGCCCCAGTTCCTAAACTGTATTGGAAACGCAGCATAAAGTGAGCCTGGCCTACCTAAGCCGTGCGAGGCCCTGCAGTGGAAATGCGCCATAAGTGGATGTCATTTAAGACCTTTACAAGAGCAGTCTCAGTGCTGTGGTTTGGACGAAAGCCTGACTGTAACACATCCAAACAGTTATTTAAATGCAAGAAATTACTCAACTGTTGAAAAACTACTTTTCAATGATTTTACCTAGAAATGGGAGGTTTGATATGGGCCTGTAATTGTTCATTACTGAAGCGTCTAGATTATTATTTTTTTAAGAGCGGTTTAATGACTGCAGTTTTCAGAGCCTGTGGAAAAACACCTGAGTGAAGAGACTTGTTTACTATGTGAAGTAGATCTGAGGCCATGCAAGGAAAAACATCTTGGAAAAACCCTGTTGGAATAATATCAAGGCAGCAGGAGGAGGATTTCAGAAGTTGAATAATGTCCTCTAGGTTTTTATCATTAATCTGATGGAACTGTGTCATGGTGTTTGAATTGATTTTAGGTGGACACAGGGACAACACATCTGCTGTACCTGATGCAGAGGCACTGACTGCTTGTCTGATTTTCTGAATGGGGGGGACACTGTGGGGTTTGTTAGTCTATCGACGGTAGCAAACATTTATGTTTTTGATGTCTTTGATGTGATGTCTCCTCTGTATTTGCGGGTCCCATTGCCATTGTTATTGTTGTTATTGTTATTATCATCATGTGTCGCTTTCCACCTTCTTCTCCAGTAGGACTCGGATGAGGGTGTTGCACTTTTCTTTTCCTTATACATGTGATGTTTTGGTGTTTTGTTTCTTTCCGTTAACCGTCAAGTGGGAAATAAGTATTTTTGTTTGTGTGTTTCTCTTAGTATCCTAAGATACTGTTATGTTTGGCTGTGAAAAAAAATTATTATTATGAAGGGCAGACCATTTATTTGTATTTATTTGTTTTTTTTTAGAAAGGGGCAGGTCACATAAGATTTTATTCTTCTCCCTGCTCCTTTTTCGCTAAATGGTAGAGTCATGTTTTGTGGCAATTATTGTACATTTGGTTTTGCGTACCATGAGCGGGACAAATAAAAATGAAATGAAACAAGGCAGGTGGACACAGGGACAACACATCTGCTGTACCTGATGCAGAGGCCACTGACTGCTGGTCTGATTTTCTGAATGGGGGGGATACTGACACTGGGGGGTTAGTTAGTCTGTCGACGGTAGCAAACAAGGCACGTGCATTGTTTTTGTTTTTGGCAATGATGTCAGAGAAGAAAGACTGTCGTGCAATTTACAATTCCAAATGATAAAAGCCAAGTCTCTCTTTATAGATTTCAAAGTGAACCTGGAGATTTGTTTTTCTCCACCTACGTTCAGCTTTTCGACACTCTCTTTTCTCTGTTCTCACGGTCATGGCCTTTCTCCATGGAGATATTTTCTTCCCAGTCACTTCCTTTACCTTAGTTGGAGCAATGGCATCTATAACATTTTTTATTTTTGAATTAAAATGATCTACTAGCTCATATACTGAGATGTTAGCAGGGGCAAGTGTGGAAGAAACATCCTGAGTGTCACGGCTGCTGCTGCTGTCTGCTCATTAACCTGCCTGTGAGTGTCTTCAGCTGTGGTTGATTATGTAAATGAGCTGTGTGGTTGCCCCAACATCATTGGCTGTCATCTCCTGGTCCACTTCCGAGGACACTGATTGGAGCACGCCGGGCCCGACGTTCTCCAATCCCTGTGCCAGCCCAGCGCACACCTGCTGGAGAGGACTACATAGCCTGGGAACTATCACCACTCTGGAGGCTCTGCTGCGATCAGACGCCTCATACCTTTTGCTCTTGTGTCAGGGACACTACAGACTGTGCTAAGTAACGAGTGTCAATATATGTGTTCAGTGTCGAGTGACAACTTCGTTATAGTGTAGAGTAGTTTAGTTAGTGTTTAGAGTAGCTTAGGATTTTGTGACTGTTGCCTTTTAGTTTAGCTGTGTGTTTTGTATATATCTCCCTTATTTAGTTGTACCACTTTTAAAGTGAGGTTTTGTTTCCTTTTGTATATTAGTATTTATTTATTGTGTATGTACACAGGCTCCTTTTTAAGAGTCCTCCCTTTGTTTGGTTGGTTGTCAACCAGTGCCCTTTTGGCCCTTTTGTTTGTGTCAGGCTGCCTGCCGGCCATATTGTTACGCTTTGCTTTATAATAAAGCCACTTATAATTACTACCAATACCACTCTGGTCGTGTCGCTTCCCTTTGGTTCCCCTAGCCCAATAGGGAACGTAACACTGAGTAAACATTTCCCTAGTGTTGTCAGTTAAATATCGCTTTGTGGTTACCTTTTTTTGAACATTTGTGTGAACAGAAATAGAGCTCTCAAAGGAATGATCAGAGAGTGCAACATTAGTCACCACAACCTCAGAGATATTCAGACCCTTTGAGCTCATTAAGTCCAGAGTGTGCCCCTTATTGTGCGTGGGCTCCATCACATGCTGAGTCAGTCCATTTAATTGATTTATTTAAAAAAAGGGACAGTGTACATTAGTGTTGCACGGTGTACCGATACTTGAAAGGTACCGCGATACCCTGCCGTTACAAACGGTACGATTCCTCCGTTTCATTAGTATCGGTACTTTAAAAATGACGGGGAAAAGTACTCCGGTGAGAAAGCGCCGTTTTAATAAGAGCCGTGTGTATCGCTCTGCTTCCACTCGTGCACTGCAGCCGTGCCTGCAGTCCCGCCCCTCTCAAGCACGTTCTAAGTCCCTCCCCTCTCTCGTGCACGCGGCCACGCTCTAGCTGCCAGAGCATGTGAGAAAACGAGAAGCATGGCTGCAAGTGGGAGTGCAACTAGCGCTGCGCCTCGGCTTGTTGACAAAAAAGACGCCAGAAGCGAAATTTGGAAGTATTTGAGCTATATCTCTGACAGTGAGGGCAAGCCTACGGACACCAAATGTTTTAGATCCCTGCAAACCAAGGGAGCCAACACATCAGACTTGGCTAAGCACCCGCCGACCGGAATCCAGAGCTGTTTAAAGAATTTAAAGACAGACAGGTTAGCGAATGTGATAGATAACATAATTACATCATGCTCAAGCCCATGCCCTCAAATCTAAGTCAAACAAGTGTAATTTATTTTGTGACAAACGAACGTTTTCGTAGTTTGACGAGGCAATTAATGGCAATGATAACTGTCTAATATGGCTATCTTTTTAGCTAACTTACCAATGTGGCTATCATCTGCAATATACATTTTGTCAATAATTATTTATATTACTGTACTATTACATGTTAATAAAATATAAAACAAATTATATTTTATAAAACAAAAAAGTTTTTTGAGATGATGCTTAATTTTATTTAATACGAATTATTGTCATTTATTTTGTTTATTGTTCTCATTGTTTAAAAGTGTGTGTTATGGTTATGGTTCTGGTTTAAGACTGTTTCCCTTTTTTTAGAAAAGTATCGAAAAAGAATCGGAATCGCAATTCTTGACTTGGTATCGAAACCAAAATGTTGGTATCGTGACAACACTAGTGTACATTAATCAACATATTAAAAACATGTAAAAGTAGTCAATTAGCCAAAAGGCTAGTTTTCATCGATAGTCCCTTTGCCAGATGGTGATTGACATCCTAAAAGCAATAATAAAAATACCACAACATTGTTATACCATTGTACATATTTACAATAGATGATATCACTGAATACAGATAAGAGCAAGTCATGATAATAAATACAAAATGTACAATACGCACTCATACACACACCTACACCCACACATCAGTGCTGACACTGTTGATTATTAATGAGCCACTTTTTAACACTGTGCTTGAATGTGTAGTAGGATGAGGACTCTCTCATTGGTTGTGGTATTGAATTCCATTGATGGGATGCGTGGAATGAAAGACAGCCTGGCTGAATGCGCTCTTCCTAAATGGGATGGTGCAGTCTCCCCTAGCCGCACCTCTAGTAGCCCTGGTTGAGGTGGACTTTAGGCTGATGCAGCCAGCCAGAGGAGGAGGAGCCAACCCACGAGTGATCTTATAAACTAAGCAGATGTTTTTGTAAACTATGAGATTTTCCCAGCTGAACAGATTATACTTTTTAACAATGTGACAATGATGATACCGGAATGGCTTTTTGTCTCGTGTTTTGAGTGCTTGTTTATACAGTGATTCCAGTGGCCTTAGAGCTGTAGAGTGAGCATTAGACCAGCTGATCAGACAGTAGTAGATGTGGGAGAGGACCATGGAGTTAGTTCAGTGGCCTTAGAGCTGTAGAGTGAGCATTAGACCAGCTGATCAGACAGTAGTAGATGTGGGAGAGGACCATGGAGTTAGTTCAGTGGCCTTAGAGCTGTAGAGTGAGCATTAGACCAGCTGATCAGACAGTAGTAGATGTGGGAGAGGACCATGGAGTTAGTTCAGTGGCCTTAGAGCTGTAGAGTGAGCATTAGACCAGCTGATCAGACAGTAGTAGATGTGGGAGAGGACCATTGAGTTAGTTCAGTGGCCTTAGAGCTGTAGAGTGAGCATTAGACCAGCTGATCAGACAGTAGTAGATGTGGGAGAGGACCATGGAGTTAGTTCAGTGGCCTTAGAGCTGTAGAGTGAGCATTAGACCAGCTGATCAGACAGTAGTAGATGTGGGAGAGGACCATTGAGTTAGTTCAGTGGCCTTAGAGCTGTAGAGTGAGCATTAGACCAGCTGATCAGACAGTAGTAGATGTGGGAGAGGACCATTGAGTGAAGGTATAGCTTAGCTGCTGCAGATGATAGGAAGTTTCTAATGTATCTGTAATTTGACAGATTGCACTTTACTTTATTGCAGACCTTTTTGATATGGGTTTTGAAATTGAGGTTTGTGTCAATATGTACTCCTAAGTACTTGTACTTGAAACAACCTGTAGTCTCCTTCCAGAAAATAAAACATCTTGTTCTGTTATAATGCTGTGGCCCTTGGAGAAGAACATACACACTGTCTTTGAGACATTTGGTTGCAAACAATTATTGTTAAGCCAGGATGTAATATTCTCCAACACATCAGTGACCTTGGTAGCAGCCTCTTCTGCCGTTTTGCCATGAGTAAAAACAACTGTCATCAGCATACATTAATACATCACATTCTCCACACACAGAAGGCAGATCATATATGTACATACTAAACAGGATTGGGCCCAATACAGAGCCCTGCGGTACTCCAGTTGACAAACACTAGACTTATGGTTCTCAATTTGAACACATTGGGAGCGGGATGAAAGATACAAATTAAAGAGGTTGGTGAATTCTATAGAAACATTTAAGTTGAGTATTTTTTGCAATAAGATGTTGTGATTAACAGTGTCAAAAGCTTTCCGTAAGTCAAGGAACACGGCCCCCGCAACCCCACCCCTGTCCATTGATGCCTTAACTTTCTCCACGAAGAAGCATGTCGCTGTTTCTGTTGAGTGATTAGCCCTGAATCCAAATTGCATTGGATGCAGTGGAAAGGAGCTGTTGTTGAGATGATTGATGATTTATTTGGCAATCAATTTCTCAAATACCTTGGATACTATGGGTAAGATACTGATGGGCCTATAGTTGGATGTCATGAGAGGGTCCCCACCATAGTTATCAAGAACACAAAACAGTTCTTTAGCCCCTCTGTCCTGGGGGTTGTCAACATGGATGTTAAAATCACCAACAATGACTAGACGGTCAAAGTCAAAGCACACTATAGACAGCAGTTTAGTAAAGTCATCAAAAGAAGCTAAAAGAAGCTAAGAGCACAGCTGAACTCCCGCAGCCCTGGGGGGCCCCTACATTGGTTGTGATGGCAGATGACAGGGTTTGGTCAAGTTGCTCTCTACTGGTGAGGAAAGCGGCATACCAGTATATTAGGTATGGATTTACTTCCATTTTGGCCATTTTTGACACCAAGATGTCTGCTTGTATTGTGTTGCTGCTGAGAAGTCTAGGAAGAGGGCTCTTGCTTAGGTGTGACGTTTATCTAAATGTTTAGTGGTGATGTGAACCAGAGTAGCAGCAGTACCACCCCCTTGCTTATAGGCAAATTGGTATGGATCAAGTATGTCTTGTCCGTCACAATAGGTTTAGCTGAAGAGGTCATTCCTGTCACGGTTCTCATGGTGTCCCACACTTTTTGGGGGTCTTTGGCTTTAAAAGCATTTCCCAAAAGCTCTCTGTGTGTTTTGATTCCCTCAATTTGACTTTCAGTTCATTCTCTGTCTGTTCAAGTGCTCCGTAGTCTTTGTTTTTGAAAGTTATTTTCCTGGTTTTTATAACTTTTTGTAATGTCCTTAGTCACATATGATTTATTACTTGGATAGATTTGTATCTCTTTAGTGGGAACACAGAAGTTAATATAGTCTTTGGTAACAGTAGTTATTTCATCTGGTGAACCTTCCTGAAAGATTTCCCAATCTGTCCAATCAAAACAGGCTTTCAACTGTTCCCTACTTTCATTTGTCCATGTCCTTATTACTTTCTTTTCTGGTTGACTTCCCTTGAGTTTGGTCTTATACACTGGTATCATATTCACAACATTATGATCAGAGTTCAGTATTGGTGGTCTGTATTTAGACACATAGGCTCCTTTATCATTAACCAGTTAAGCCCGAAGGTCCCCCCAGTGGACCCCTCCCACAGTTTTTTTTTTCTCACATGTCTCAGGGCTTCTTAACATTTATGAAACTGTTAATGTTTCATACCCTTTTAAAGGTAAGAAACTCCGCTAACTGACAATAAGAACAATTGTTAGCTAAAAAAAACACAAAAGTAATACCAAGCCTTTGAATTAGCATTGAGCGAAAAAATGCTAACTAATGCTAACGCTTTTTTACACACAACACACGGTAGAAATGCCCTTATTACTATCTTAACTGCACAAACAAGATATACGATTTAAAGCTGAGACTCCACAGATTCCACACATGTAATGTCATCACTGTCCGACCTCGAATTCCTGGATCTATCAGCCAGAAAAGAGAAAGTAAACAACATCCGGTTCCAAAAATATTACAATAATTACGTCTTACCTTTTTTGATTTGTGATCAAAAGTTGTGTTCAACGGAATAAAAACGCATCTCAAGGTTAATCCAATGTCTTTGTGTCACGTAGAATTTTTTACTGATAATCAATCATCATATTTATGGCAATATACTCGGTATAAAGTATTTCCGTCCAGGCTTGCACTTTCAGATATGCTTCGTTTGCTTCTCTATTACGTCCGCTATGGTAATGTTTACGTAGATTTGGGAACTGCCCATCGATTCTATTGGTTCTGGTGGTTAAGAAAAAGGTGTACATCACACGAATCGACCAATGGGTTCCAGAGATATGGTCCTGCGCAAATGATAAAGAATGCCAGCCAGCGTGCCAACATTACGCAGCCGACTTCATTTATTGTTTACAACGTAACGAAGCAGGAAATGCAGCAGGACCCAGAGCGCACGGAGCACAGAGCGGACAGCAGATAACGGAATTGCAGTTTTATTGCTTATAGATTATCAGAACATTTCAAAGGGGACACAGCCCCATTGGATATTAATCTATGGATTAACTACATCATCGTTTTTATCGTTTTAATGCCATTGAAGACCAGTTTAGACCAGACAACGAGGAAGGTAAGTCATTGTTAGCCAAGCGCATTAGCGCTAGCGCCATTTGTTTTGATGTACGTTTTTGTTGATAACGTCGCGAGTTTGTATCTTTCAGTGTTGGGCTGTTCAGGTGGGCACCGTTAGATTATGTGTCTCCTTGCGATCATAAACAATGTGTTGGATGTGCAGCTAGGATAAGTAATAAGGGAGCGAGGAGTGATTTTCGGTGCTGTAATAGGTTAGCATTTTTCGCTCGGGGCTAATTCAGAGGCTCACTGTAAGAGTAAGCCTATGTTTTTTTTTTTGTTTTTTTTTTCACAACAGTTGTATTTGGATGTAATGGATACCTATAGTGATAATTCAAAGTAATAAAATGATTTTTACAGTGAAAAAGTTCAAATGGAACCGATGGTTCCCAAATTACCCAGAGGTGAGTCCGCTTAGACTTTATTTTTCTAAATCTCTCTAAAAAGGTCAAATTTCACTTGTTTTGCATCAATCTTGATACAGGGTACTTATTATATGTTATAGTTTGGATTCCTAAAGCTTTTAGTTTACTAACCCATCATGCAAGGGTGGTTTTCACGATAAGTAAAGTTTTTTTTTTTAGGTGGACATTAGAATTTACATGTTTTTACTATGTTCCAGAGGTGGGACCAAGTCATTGTTTTGCAAGTCCGAGTCAAGTCTCAAGTCTTTGCGCTCAAGTCCGAGTCAAGTCTCAAGTCATTGTTTTACAAGTCCAAGTCAAGTCTCAAGTCAGGATGGGCAAGTTCAAGTCAAGTCCAAGTCCTAAACTTTGACAAAACGAGTCATAAACAAGTCATTATGTGTTTTTCACCAAATGTAATGACATCGATCAACAGAATAATACTTAATAATCAAACAGCTCTTAATTAGTCACATTAATAATTTAATAATCCATTTTCTCTCTGCTGGTAAAGTAACGTGTGTTTTTCTAATTTAAGAGGGATCAGTAAGGTAAGGCTACCGTGACGGTTTGATTCAGAAGGAGTTTAATGTATAAGATCCCTGATGTTGAGGTAACCAGAATGTTTATTTCCACTGTGTACAACATGTTATAAGGGACCCACAATCTATCTTTATGCAAGGGATAATGTGCAGCCAGGCAGTCTCTATGGGGAAGAGAACACCTGAATCTAGATCCCTCTGCAGGTGGTACTTTAAGTATATTTTGATGCTAATACTTTTGTACTTTTACTTGTAACATTTTGAATGCAGGACTTTTTATTGTACAGGGTTCCTGCAGGTTTCGCCAACTCAAATTTAAGACTTTTTAACACCTTTTTAAGACCACTTTGAATAGAATTTAAGACCTATTTCACGGCAATAAAGTATGAAGGAAAATGTATATAAAGAAGAAATACGTCCCATAATCACTTACAAAGTAAATGTATTCATGTTCAACATAAGAACAATGACTGAACACAACAGCGTAACAGTACAGAACTGTGTTAGCGTGTTAGACAAAAAGTGTGTATGTGTGTGCGCTTGAGTGTGTGTGTGTGTGTGTGTGTGTGTGTGTGTTAGGGCTGTGCAATTAATCATATTTTAATCGCAATTACGATTTTGGCCTGCCACAATTACGAAAACAACATAATCGGAAAAAACGATTATTTTGCTTTGCTAGGTTGTGACAGTGCACCACAACATATCTAATGAATTTTTTAGTAATGTATCATTTATTTAATTAATTTTTGTATTGGTTTTTCAGTTGAATTATACGTTCAGGGTAATCAACAGTTAAAAAGATACTGTTCAAATTATTATCTGTTTTAAAGTTCAATAAATGGATGTTTTCAAAGTCAATGAATAATCATATTTAATAATCGTGATATTAATTATTGACAGGGGCGGATCTACCGGGGTGGCATGGGGTGGCAACTGCCACCCTAAACAATAGCCTTGCCACCCCAGCTGCCACCCCAGTTGGCATCTTTGTTTTGAAAGAAAAGTTGTGGCTCATCGGACATTTATGAGAGAAAGTCTCTAATGTCCGAGTGCAAGTGAATGCAGCACAAGATGCACGTCATGTAACCCCTCCCCCGGTCCTGGCGCGAGAGTGGAAATATGATTGGTGGCGAATTCACTTGAACGTGGGAACGGCGCAAAACGAGAAGCCTTTCGGACCCAAGTACTGAAGGAATGAGGTAGTTGCGGTCTACAATGACAGAGAAGAGAATGTCAAGTTTGGCTGTACTCAGCATTGAATCGAAACGCACTACAGCTGTTGATCTTAATAAGTTTGTGAGGCGTTTTGCTGAACAAAATAGTAATCGCCGCATTAGACAATAGACAATAGACATGCCAACTTGATGCTCTGCTCACGGATGACTCGATGAGAATAACAAACTGTTAAGATGATGACCTTGTATGCGTGTATATATATTTTTCTTTGAGGGGGTCTGCCCCCAAAAAAACAGTTTTAAGTCCTGAGGAAGTAAAATAAGACGGTGTGTAAAACTACACTGCCCAGCCAACAGAAAGTAACCACTTTGATTTAACTAGGCCAGTAGGTAGGACCTTCCACTGGATAATAACTGCAGCGATGTTTATGTTTTAGCTGAATACACGTTTTTTAACCCTAACTGATGCAGTTAGTCACTTCTTTAATGTTTGTTCTTTCTGATGTAAAGTCAAGGTTGTAACTGTATATCAATAATGATATAATTACTTGTTTTTCAAATTTGAAGGAGGGTGAGCAAGCATCTTGATGAACATTCATCATTAACTCCTCCAAAAAATATAGTTTATTCAATAATAAATGAATATGTGAATCATAACAGTTCTTCACTATATCTGTAAAGCGTCTTTGAGCACCTGTAAAAACGCTAACAAATTAAATCTATTATTATTATTATTTATTAACAGTGATTGACAGCTGATAGGAATAATATGATTGTTAATAGTATCATATTCATTCAGACAAACATCGATGAGACAGTTAATTAATGTACTTATTGCAGCAGTCTGCATAGATTGGTACCCCTGCTGGTCTAAGAGTGAAACAAACTCATTCAGTTATTGTTCAGTTAAAATTCATTAAATTACGTCTGCCACCTTGTAAGGCTTTACTGATGTGCCACAATAATATCACCTATGTGATTGAGTTAAAATATTAATATTGTGGCTTTCCAAGTTAACATTGATTGTAGGGGTGTAACGGTTCACAAACATTTCGGTTCGGTACGTACCTCGGTTTTTAGGTCACGGTTCGGTTCGGTACGTTTTCGGTACAGCAGAAAAAATTATCACAAAACATTAAATATTTTTTTTAATTATTATTAAACTGTGACTAATGTATTCAAATAAATACAAAATATAGTAAAATAAACATTAAGGTGCAGCATTTCGATGAACTGAAATAATCTGTATTTGAACTGTACTAGTACCTAAGCAGCCAGCTTGACATTAGGACTTGCTTGTCATTGTATTTTCATGTTGTTTAAAGAAAGATGAACTTGTCCACATTGCTTGCCGAAAGGGCAGATCTGCTGGCACTAACAATGTCTCCTGCTGTGGAGAACACCCTCTCTAGGGACAGCGGTAGCAGATACAGCCAGGTAGCACTTTGCTAACATGGCAACATAAGGATATTTGGCGTTTGTAATAGCTTTGGCTCGGTCTGAACTCTTTGCGAGTGGTGGAGGCTTACATGCTAGTGGGAGTTGGGTTTGCACTTCAGTCTTTTTTCTTTTGGTACCGGTGATATTCACGTTCGGGTGATGCCTTTTCAAATGAGTGTGATGTATTGCCAGCCGCGTAACCAATGTTAGTTGAACAATGCCGACAAACAGCTTTGGTTCGGTCCACCTGTCTTTGTCCGTCATCCTTGTACGTAACTGCGAAACCAAAATGTTCCCAAACCGGAGACTTCAATGATGCCGGAGGATTTTCGAGCTCAACTTTATCTGCGTTCGCCATTTCGACAGTTCCTCAAATTACTGACTACATTTGAACGCATCCCTGTGACCAGCTCTCATAGTATGCCTCTCGTCCAATGAAATGACTTGGTCGCTCTATGATATAGATTACTTCCAGAAAGTTGTTCATGTTCTCAATTTTTTACGTTTAACGCTATATTAGTTCGGTACACACGTGTACCGAACCGAAGGGCCCGTACCGAATAATTTCAGTACGGGTACGTGTACCGTTACAACCCCTAATTGATTGATATGATTGCGATTTAAATCAGCATATACTTCTGTCAGGGGGATGCCACCCTCAAAATCTCCTGCCACCCTCTTGCCACCCCATGAATATTTGTCTAGATCCGCCCCTGATTATTGACCAACATAATCTTGATTATTGCCATAATCGAGCAGCCCTAGTGTGTGTGTGTGTGTGTGTGTGTGGTGTGTGTACGTGTGTGTGTGTGTGTGTGTGTGTGTGTGTGTGTGTGTGGTGTGTGTGTGTGTGTGGTGTGTGTGTGTGTGTGTGTGTGTGTGTGTGTGTGTGTGTGTGTGTGTGTGTGTGTGTGTGTGTGTGTGTGTGTGTGTGTGTGTGTGTGTGTGTGTGTGTGTGTGTGTGTGTGTGTGTGTGTGTGTGTGTCTAGAGAGAGTGTGACAAGAGCTATATTCAGACTGAGCTCTGCTGCCTTGGCTACACTATTTCATCGTTGCTGTTGTATGATTGGTGTTTAGCTACGGTATTTAGCGTCTACAGCACCTCCGCTTTTAGGGTTGACGTAGACCCAAACTTCGCCCGGAGGTCCCCCCGGTGTTGTTGCGGGAGCTGCTGCACTAGCTAACACTCCACTAGCTAACGCTGCACTAGCTGCTGCTGCACTAGCTAACGCTACATTAGCTGCTGCTGCACTAGCTAACGCTCCACTAGCTAACGCTCCACTAGCTAACGCTGCACTAGCTAACGCTACATTAGCAAAACAAACACTAATTTATTTGCAAAAGGTGCAGCGGGCTTCAAACACGTTCCCTCCACTGGTTTCAACCAAGCACTAAATTAGATGTTTTCCAACCAAATACGGTTGAACTTACACTTCCCCATATTTATTTGTAAGTAGATTCGAAGATAGGCTACATGAGCTGAAGCTTGGTTGCTAGGTTACTAGCTGGGTGTTCTCCAATAAGGGGCCGGGGGAAACAAAGTTAGTGATTACTGGTTCCATGTTGATTTAATTCAATACAAATTGTTGGGGGGAACTGAAAGGCTATTACCGTACTGGTTACTTTGCAGCCCGGACATTTCCCCCAAAACACATTTAGACGCTATCGCAACACAGAAGTACCTTTCAAATCCGATAATTTTTAAGACCTTCTGAATCATATTTAAGACCTTTTTAAGGCCTTAAATTCTGATTATCAAATTTAAGACTTTTTAAGACTTGTTAAGACCCCGCGGGAACCCTGATTGTAACTTTTTTTAATTGTCTGAACTTCTCCCACCTCTGACAATAAATCCTGAGTGTTTACCCTGCTCTGAAGGTTATTTTCATTTTACAAATCCTGCACTCAGCTTTGCTTTCTCCAATATCATTGAAAAGCAGCCAGATGCTGCTTCTTTTTTCGGTTTTCGCTCATTTCTTGACTTTTTCCGACGCGCTTGCATTTAAATCCGTCTCCCCGTCGCTCTGTGCAGCTGGCCTGTACCACTACACATGCTGTGCCCCCACCCTTCTTTCACATAATGGTATGATCCTAGTGTGTCCTCGCATATGATTGGCCGCATGGTGGGCCAGCTAAATAAAGACCCGCCCCTGCCTGCAAGGATTCTCAGCAAGAGTAGGAGCGGCTGAAGATTCTGCTTTCCCCGACGGGAGTCTGCTCTTCTAACGGCAGCTCGCGATCGGCGTGTTGGAGACCTCTGAATTAAAGTAGCAAGTCACCTCAAGTCAGAAGGCTCAAGTCCAAGTCAAGTCCCGAGTCATTGGTGTTCAAGTCCAAGTCGAGTCGCAAGTCTTTTGTGATGTTGTCAAGTCGAGTCTCAAGTCATAAAATGTGTGACTCGAGTCTGACTCGAGTCCAAGTCATGTGACTCGAGTCCACACCTCTGCTATGTTCCATCTGAATTTACTTTAAAATAAAAACATCTATATTGATTCTGACACTTCTACATCCAACTCACAGATGTAACCTTGCTTTGAGAAAAATAATTATTAATTTACCCCTTTTAGAAGTGAAGATATATAATTTGTTGTGTTAGTGGCATTTTCGAGCCTGAAACCTGAAAAACAGGCTCAGGGCTTAACTGGTTAACAAAGCATTTGTCCAGGATATTGTCTTTCCTGCTGTGATCCCTAACATACTGCTGGAACCCAGGTAACACAGTCTCCAGGCGACATTGCTTCATGTCCCCGAGCACTATTGCCGGTGCATCGGGGTGGCTGAGTTGCAGCTCGTGAACACAGTGTCCTCTTCCGCTGGGAGGCACGTAAACAACAAACAGTAAAATACACCCAAATTCTCTAGGCAGATAAAAGGGTCTTAACGTCATGCCGATAATTTCTACGTTGGGATTGCAGGTTTTACATTTACTGAGTATGATCGGCACCACAGATCATTAATATACACACAAATACCACCTCCTCTGGTTTTCCCCGAGTTCGCATCCCTGTCTGCTCGAACAAGGGTGAGTCCGGGTACTTCAAAGAGAGATTCAGGCATCGTAGATTGTAGCCAACTTTCCGTGAAACATAATAAAGAGGCCTCGAGAAATTCAAGACAGTACCTTGTATATGTCCTTAGTGTGTCCACGTTGTTGCTCAATGAGCGCAGGTTTGTGAGAATGATGGATGGAAGTGGTGGCCGGCTGAATCTCCGCTTTAGGCGATTAATAGGGGGAATAATTGGGGTGTGTGTGTGTGTGTGTGTGTGTGTGTGTGTGTGTGTGTGTGTGTGTGTGTGTGTGTGTGTGTGTGTGTGTGTGTGTGTGTGTGTGTGTGTGTGTGGTGTGTGTGTGTGTGTGTGTGTGTGTGTGTGTGTGTGTGTGTGTGTGTGTGTGTGTGTGTGTGTGTGTGTGTGTGTGTGTGTGTGTGTGTGTGTGTGTGTGTGTGTGTGTGTGTGTGTGTGTGTGTGTGTGTGTGTGTGTGTGTGTGTGTGTGTGTGTGTGTGTGTGTGTGTGTGTGTCCTGCGGTCGCTCGTTAGCTGTTCTAATGAAGGTAAACACAGTGAAGGCGCTGCTGCTGCTCTTCTCAGATTCTGCTGAGTTACACGTTACTGCCTCCTGGTGCTGCAGAGATTTCATGAAGTGAAGGAGGTTTTTCTTCTATAAAGCAGCTGTGGGCAGCAGATACTGAGAGAGTCACAGACATGAATACATAGGTCAAGGCAGACTGGTTCTCAGACTCTCCTGTTTTGCCGATCCGGTGCTTGAACAAATAACTCTACACCCCTGGCCGAAATGTCCCTAAAATGAAGTCTGAGTTTGAAATATATCTCAAATAATGTATGTATTTCCCCACATAAACATAACAGTCTGCAATGAAACGGCTGTCTCCTGTGCGCTCCACTTCCTACTTTCTCCTGCGAACGAGAAGAGACTTTCTCTTTTTTTTCTTTCATTGCTCTCTAGGGGCTTCGAACAATGCAAATATTTTATTTTAAAAAGTAAAGTCCTTTCGAGTCATCTGTCTCAAGCCTAAGTCAAGTCTCAAGTCATGAATACCAAGTCAAAGTCGAGTCTTTTATCAATGTTAGTCAAGAAATTCTCAAGTCAAAAAATATGCGAGTCAAGTCATGTGACTCTAGTCAAGTCATGTGACTCGAGTCCCCCACCTCTGGTATATACTTTGTGTTTATTATATTTGTATTATATTTGATACAGTAATACAGCAATATTCTAACCAAACAGTTGATAAGTAGTATTTTGTTAACTCAAGGTTTATATTAAGTGAGTTTTTATTGTGTTAACTTGTGTATTTATGCTTTTTAGATTGACTTTCTCCCTTTCTCTGTCCGTCTGTTCTAGAAACCGAAAGGAAGAGAGAGACGTCACAGCTGTCAGCAATGTGACAAATCCTTTACAGCATCTGGAAATTTAAAGCGCCACCTGCATATTCACATGGGAGAAAAACCGTACAGCTGTGAAGAGTGTGGGACAACTTTCACTCAATCAGGTGATCTCAAAAGACATCAACGTATTCATACTGGAGAAAACCCGTACAGCTGTGAAGAGTGTGGGACAACTTTCAGTACATCAGGTGCTCTCAAATCACATCAACGTATTCATACTGGAGAAAAACCTTACAGCTGTGAAGAGTGTGGGACAACTTTCACTCAATCAGGTGCTCTCAAAAGACATCAACGTATTCACACAGGAGAAAAACCTTACAGCTGTGAAGAGTGTGGGAAAACTTTCACTAGATCAAGTGCTCTAGAATCACATCACCGTATTCATACTGGAGAAAAACCGTACTGGTGTGAAGAGTGTGGGAAAACGTTCACTAGATCAGATGCTCTAGAATCACATCACCGTATTCATACTGGAGAAAAACCTTACAGCTGTGAAGAGTGTGGGAAAACGTTCGCTTCATCAAGTGGTCTAGCATCACATCACCATATTCACACTGGAGAAAAACCGTACTGGTGTGAAGAGTGTGGGACAACTTTCGCTTCATCAAGTGCTCTAGCATCACATCACCGTATTCACACTGGAGAAAAACCGTACTGGTGTGAAGAGTGTGGGAAAACGTTCACTACATCAAGTCATCTCAAAATACATCACCGTATTCACACTGGAGAAAAACCGTACTGGTGTGAAGAGTGTGGGACAACTTTCACTTCATCAAGTCATCTCAAATCACATCACCGTATTCACACTGGAGAAAAACCGTACTGGTGTGAAGAGTGTGGGAAAACGTTCACTAAATCAAGTGATCTCAAATCACATCTTCGTGTTCACACAGGAGAAAAACCATAGTGGGTTTAAGAGTGTAGGATACGCAATTAAGCATATTTGGTTTTTTCACAGTTTACAATAAACAATTCCCATCTATTGGCCTTGTGTTGGTTAATCCTTTTTTATGAGGGGCCGTGTATGCCAAAATTCAAACTCACCTCACACACACACTACTGAAAACATCTGACTTTGCACACACACTACTGAAATACTCTCACATTCACTACTGAACACCTCACACACACACTACTGAAAATTAGGCCTCACACACACACACTACTGAAAACATCTGGCCTTGCACACACACTACTGAAATCCTCTCACATTCACTACTGAACACCTCACACACACACTACTGAAAACATCTGGCCTTGCACACACACTACTGAAATACTCTCACATTCACTACTGAACACCTCACACACACACTACTGAACACATCTGGCCTTGCACACACACTACTGAAATACTCTCACATTCACTACTGAACACCTCACACACACACTACTGAACACATCTGGCCTTGCACACACACTACTGAAATACTCTCACATTCACTACTGAACGCCTCACACACACACTACTGAAATCCTCTCACATTCACTACTGAACACCTCACACACACAATACTGAAAATTAACCTCACACACACACTCCTGAAAAACATTTTACTGAAAGGTTCTCAGTAGGGAATGTGCATGTGTTTCACCTATGTGTGTGTGAGGGGATTCTTGCTCTAACGGAAGTCATTCTTGCTGTAACGGAAGTCATTCTAATGTAACGGAAGTCATCTGCTCGTGGTCTCTTTGCTAGCCCCGTTAGCTTCATTAGCTCCAGGCTGCTACTCGGACGTGTTTGTTGTGTTGATGCCTGGTGGAGTATTCTTCATTGAAATATCGCACTTATCTTATGGCTCTGCGGTTCAAACAGACCGTCTATGAATGCAGTTTATTCGGTAAGTGAAATTCAAGCACTTTATTTCTTACTTGTCTTTTTATTCAGCTAACAAGCGAGACGAAGCTACATCTGTGCTAACGATGCTATCCGTAGCATACAAGTTAAAACATAATAGAGAAGTGTAAAACATTAAGAAGGATTATACTGTAAAACATAAGGCTTCTCGGTGAGGTTGGTAAAAATAAGGTCATGCTTGTACATTAGTTAGTTTGCTAGTTAGGTAACTGTAAATTGTTATTGTTAATTTAAAATAGCTATGCTCGACGATGCAGACAGCTAGCGTCACATTAGTGTTGAAGAGCAGAGTACGGTATGAGAAGATTAACCCATAGATTAACCTCACTATAAGATCTGTGTATCTTAAAAATATGAATCTCACATTTCCAGTTGGTTCCAGAAATAACGTTGACGTAGATATTGCAATATGGTTTGTTGAGCTGGAGTTGATTGTTGAAGCTTACTGGTTAACGTTCATCATATTAAACGAACGAACCCAAACGTTGTTGTTTTTATTAATATTATTACCCATACTTACTTAGCATTTTATTATCATTACACTGGAGAAACCGATTTATTGTGGCAGAAGAACGTGAACATGTAATTTAATGCCTGCATTTGAGGACGAAAAATAGCTCAGTCAATGCTTTAGGGACAAGGAAATGATTTGTTTAAATATTAGATATGACGTTATGTGTGCTTCTGTGACAATGAAGCTTATTCATTGCATTACATTTGTTGAAGTTGTTTGTCTTTTACCCTTACGTGTGTGTTACAAATGAATGTGAATATGGCATAGTACAAATATTTAAATTGACTGTCATGAAAAACGATTCTAAAATAAAAAGGACCCCAAAGTGAGTCAGCAAAACTTTCAATAATAATCTAAGGTATTGAGTTTTGGGATGTTACTTGCATACACATCTATAAATGCCTTAAGGTTTCTAAAACATACAATATGTGGTAAATTCAACAGTGGACCCAGCAAAGATTCACATTTTTGCATGATTTTTGTTATTGATTTGTTGCTGTTACTTAATTATACTTTTAATAAATTCAAGTCAATCAATCAATCAATGTTTATTTATATAGCCCAATATCACAAATGTTACATTTGTCTCAGTGGACTTTACAGTTTGTACAAAATATCAGTATGACAATACGACACCCTCTGTCCTTAGACCCTCACATCGTACAAGGAAAAACTTCCGAAGAAAACCCACAGTTTAAAGGGAAACATGGGAGAAACCTCAGGGAGAGCAACAGAGGAGGGATCCCTCTCCCAGGACGGACAGACGTGCAATAGATGCCGTGTGTAAATTGAAAAGATAATACATTTGCAACATAGGTAGTCCAAATGTTTGGAAATGCATGTGTGTATAATAGGAAGATGAATCCACGAGGATATCCATCCAGGACCTATGATCCAGGACCACAGCCACGACTCAAGATCCAGGGAATTTTAAATTCTATCCTGTGTTCTATAGGGAGCCAGTGTAAGGCAGCCAGAACAGGAGTAATGTGGTCCCTTTTCCTAACTCTGGTTAGTACACGAGCTGCAGCATTTTGAATCAGCTGAAGCGACTTGACTGACTTCTTGGTACACCCTGATAATAAAGAGTTACAATAATCCAGCCTTGAAGTAACAAATGCATGGACTAGTTTCTCTGCATCGTTTTGAGGCAAGTCAAGCTTAGTTACATGTGATGGTAGCTATATGATCTTACCTGTGTGCCTCCTCCGCAACCAGACTGTATTCAAACTCTTAAGTACCAGTTCTATCTACTTTAAACAATTAAAAAGACAAAATCAACTACAATTATTGATATACCAATCTTTATTTTTTGGGCCTCTTCTTTTAAATTAAACTTTCAGACATGAGATATTGAAATACAGTAATAGTTTTGTCTATTTAAAAAATAATGAGCCATTCCTTACAGTTAACTTCATATTTCTTATTGTCTAAAGCATTTATGACACACATTTCCCCCTCATATTCACAGTGTGGATCAATTGAGACAGCGTCCAGAGACTTTGGGAGAAACCTCAGCATGACGGATGTCCTGTCTGTGGGTTTGGCTGGAGAGGACTGAGGTGGAGAGGTCTTTCTCTGGGAGGAGGACCAGGCCTGATGGAGGAGGACCGGGCCTGATGAAGAAACCCCCTAACTGCATCTGTGAGCACATACTGGGCTCAGCTGTCACAAACAAATGATGGTCCTGTTTGACTTTGTGTTCACAATAAAAGTGTAGTTTCTTAGTGAATGTCCTGTATTGGTCTTTAATCGGAAATCAGCTATTCATTTTCTTCTTGCCCCTCTGAGAAAACGGTGAGGCAGTTGTGTCCTTCAGGTATGTCCTTTCCTAACAGAAATGACAAGAAACATATGACATTATTGCAGAGCAAGTGTGTTATTTATGAAAGGTTTGTTTATTTAGCGGCTGTAGAAATAATATATTTTTTAAATTTTAATGTGTTTTTTTAATTCATCACTTTGTACTACAAAGATAATCAGATTATGAATGAACAGTCTGCAGTTAATCAACATTAAAATATCTTATTAAATAATATTCAACTACTCGGTTGTCTCACTGCAAGAACCACTTTTACCACGTCTTTTACAGACAATATGTAGAGACAAATGGTAGCAATTCTCACAATGTAAAATAATAATTGCCTTAAATACATTGAAATGTGAAAGCTGATTATAGTTGTTACTTTATCTATTTAAACCAGAACGTTTCTCGATTCTTTGTACAGTATGAAAGGAGTCTTTGTACCTTTGAGTCCATGCTGAAGTTCACTGATGTTAGGAATAGGTCTGTCTCTCGTGGTCAGCATCCTCTGGTCTGTCTGCATCACCTGGAAACTTTAAACAAACAGATGTATATGTAAAGTAACAATGTGTTGGTCATAGACTTTTTTTTACATGCAAATGTCATGTGATAATCTTTTTGTTATCCTTAAAAAAAGTGCTGGATATCAAAGCCCACACACACGTAAGGGTAAAAGACAAACATCTTCAACAAATGTAATGCAATGAATAAGCTTCATTGTCACAGAAGCACACATAACGTCATATCTAATATTTAAACAAATCATTTCCTTGTCCCTAAAGCATTGACTGAGCTATTTTTCGTCCTCAAATGCAGGCATTAAAGGGATAGTGGAAATCCGCGAATTTTGGGTTTAACTTATGTATTTTTATTAAAAAGAAGCATATTAAACAATTTTTTTTTAATTTCATCCGCCTAGTTTCATTTTATTTTCAATTTTACTGCGCCCTCTCAATGAAACGAAATACTTCGGGAATCGTCGGGAATCTTCGGGTGATGACGAGAGCTCAGGAAGACGGGCACAAACAATGGCGGACATTCAATAGCATTTGCATGTGAATAGCCGACCTTTATTATGGTGAATAGATGTGTTTTGTATGGCTGTAGTGCGACAGAAAAATTCTACGTGACACAACGACATTGGATTAACCTTGAGATGCGTTTTTATTCCGTTGAACACAACTTTTGATCACAAATCAAAAAAGGTAAGACGTAATTATTGTAATATTTTTGGAACCGGATGTTGTTTACTTTCTCTTTTCTGGCTGATAGCTCCAGGAATTCGAGGTCTTACAGTGATGATGACATTACATGTGTGGAATCTGTGGAGTCTCAGCTTTAAATCGTATATCTTGTTTGTGCAGTTAAGATAGTAATAAGGGCATTTCTACCGTGTGTTGTGTGTAAAAAAGCGTTAGCATTAGTTAGCATTGTTTCACTCAATGCTAATTCAAAGGCTTGGTATTACCCTTGTGTTTTTTCTAGCTAACAATTGTTCTTATTGTCAGTTAGCGGAGTTTCTTACCTTTAAAAGGGTATGAAACATTAATAGTTTCATAAATGTCCACTGGGGGGACCTTCGGCCTTAACTGGTTAACAATGATTAATATTTGTAAAGGCTACAGGTGATCTTAAGATGCGTGAGCTATGCTTAGGGACCTACCAGTCAAGATTATTTGTGCGTAGGGGTGCATCATCTGGCTCCTGGTCATCCTCGCCATTGCCCATGCCGTGAACCATCACCTCGGGCTCGGGCTCGAACAAATAAGGACGTAATGGTCCATCGTCTGGTTCAATATTGTCACCATCGTCGCTTACTGAACCGGATTCAGATTCAGTTCCTAAAACGACATTTTCGTAGGAAAGCCGAGAGGATGTTTCTGACTCGCTATCATCACTGGATACCTCGTACAATCCTTCTTCTTTGTCTGGTATATTTGCCCTTCCACGTTCATTCTGCATAGACGCCATGGTTTGTTATCGTATCGTCTTCCTACGTTTTCGTCACTTCCGGTTTGGCTGAGTCGAACATTTCGTTTCTAAAAAACTTCGGGGAAGCTGCAATAAAGTGCTTCTAACATGCGTACGGCAATTATTATATTTTTTTAATCAGGTGTGATTGTTTTGGTACGTAATTATGCTTGTATATAAGTTAAAACGAAACTATTTGAGGTTCCATTTCCACTATCCCTTTAAGTGACAGTAACTTTTTTAATTTTCAAAGAAGTTCAACAAAACAAGATTTCAAGAACAATTTTGTACATGTGAATAATAACTGTTGAACATATTGCACATCCAGGTACGGTGGAACTGACTGTGGGTTCCCAGTCCCACAAGACGACTTGGGCCAGTTTGTTCTGGACTCGACCAACAGTCCATGTGGAGACGACCACTTCCAGGAACACTTTGAGAACCTTCAAAGAACGAGTGGTCTAATGCAACCCTTGACCTGGGAGTCTTGTGTTGCGAACTATATAACTATGAAGAACATGGCTAATTTGTAAATTGTAAGCCCAGCTTTCAATAAAGTCCAAAACCAGGCGAATTTTGGATTCCAAAGTCCATGTTGCTTTCAAACTGTTCGTAGGTGCTTGACATTGGTATTTCTATTGTGTTTGAGCAGGTTCTGCCGATTGGAAAGCGAGATGTCCGGTGAAAAAACAATTGAGGTCTCGGCTGGATTCCAGATGGTGGCAGGGTGTTTAATCCTGTTGAGAACATCAGGATGTCACTGAGGAGGAGTCCTGTTCGTTTTTCTGAGAAGAAAAAGTAGTATTACGGTTTTTTGTTTTTTTTAAATATCAAGATTGATAGAACTGCCATTAATAGCTAATTATTTTAAGATGTGAACAATGTTGGAACTCAAATAAACCTTCTTTTTCAAGGAGATAGTCTCTCCAAAATCCCAGCACCCTGGTTTCCTCATGTCGTCTCGAGCTTCCTTTTTCGCTGCTGTGCTGAACCTCAAAGACTTCCTCCAATGTGGCAGAAGTCAGCTCTACCACACAGCACATAAAAGCTCTGAAAACACTTCCATGCTGCTCCAAAGCATGAATCACATCCAAGGCTTCAAGTCCGTCTTTGAATCTAGGAAACATTAGACACAAAGACCCATCAATCTACGATCACCTATCGCCAGGTTAGTAACAATATCTGAAAAAAGTATTAGAACCAATTTTAGATCTACTTCATTTCTTAATGACCTCTGGGTTTTACATGCAGTAAAGTAAATCAATCAATAATCTTTACATATTTCTGTTTCATATTTAAATGTTTGACCAAGACCAATAACATATATTAAATAAAGTCAGAATAACTTCTGTGAAAGTAACTAAACTGATAATAAAATGATCTCCAAATGCAGGATTGTCCAGTGAATCGATAGCTGCAACTCTACCCTTGTAAACCCTCAATCGCCTTGGTATCACAATTGGTCATAGAACGCTTGATTTAGGCTTTTCTTATCTTTAAATGTTTGTTCCGAGCTTCAATACACGTTAAACTGCTTTTAATAATTTTAATGATGTTTTAAATGCAATTTTTGTATTTTCTGAAAGCACTTGGAATTGCTTTGTGTCTGAATGGTGCTAATATAAATGATAACCTTGCTTGAACATCTAAATGGTGATGTGTTTGACTCGATAACAATTAAAATATATTGAACTTAGGTTAAACGGTGCAGAAACATTACCTTCGTCTGGCAAAACGGTAAATGATGTACCACTGCATGAAATCCTTTATGATTGCGTTTTTGCCATCCACACCATCAGGGTACTGCAAGCAACCGGCAGTCTGCAACAAGCTGGAATTTCTGTGGATTGATGCATGTCGTTCCTCCAGTGTAGCTGCGCTGGATATCTAGGGTAGAAAACAATCATAATCCATAAACATAAATCAATATGCTGTCAAACTCGCATATGAAGGACGACCGGTAATTTATCAAATTAAAAATATATATTCTCAATAATTGTAACATCTTCTTTCCCTCCTATGGTGTTCGGTTTACATCTGACTGATTTACTACTCTCATTAAATAGTATCATAAATGTAAGCTTCTTCTTCTTCTTCTTCTTCTTCTTCACTTAATTACCCCAATCATTTTTGACCAGCTGCAGAGGGGAGCAAGAATTATGAATGATACCTAATGTAAGGAGTTGCATTAATCAAAGTGGCAAGATATTAAAGCGTATCTATATCCATGTCATGAAAGGAGGAATATATTTTTAATATTGTTCTAAGATGACAAACTTGTTCTTACTCGTGTACATTTGTTTTCATCAATGATATTTGTAATGACAGTTAGGTATGATAAATAAATACGGCATCATTTCTAATGGTTTGCCATAACGGCTAGCTAACCTGTAGTGTCTCTACTTTAAAGAGTTCTCTCCTGTTGATGTTCAGGTGTATATCAGTATATAGTGTCTCTACTTTAAAGAGTCCTCTTGTAAGGGTTTAGTGTTTTGTCTATCTGTCTGTTGATGTTAATTGCTCTGCTCTCTCTCTCTCCAGGTGTCGGCACTTCCTGTCCGTGTGGCACCTGCTAGGCTGATGGTTGTTCCCGCCCCTAATTGTGTCCACCTGTGTCCCATTACCTAAAGTGTATATTTGGTCCGCCTCTCCCTTTGTCTGGTGTTGGTTCGTCTTGTCTTTTCGTCATGTCCATGCCTGTAGTCCATAGACCTGTTCTTGCACTACCTAGTAGAACCTAGAGATTCTTGGAGAGTCCTAGTAGATCCTAGAAGTTGATTGGAAAGCTTTGTATTCTTGGAAATAAAGAATATTACAAAGCAACAGAATCGAGCATCTGAGTTCTTACGAGCCCATCGTGTCACCTCTCCTGCTGATGTTCAGGTGTATATCAGTATGTAGTGTCTCTACTTTAAAGAGTCCTCTCCTGCTGATGTTCAGGTGTATATCAGTATGTAGTGTCTCTACTTTAAAGAGTCCTCTCCTGCTGATGTTCAGGTGTATATCAGTGTGTAGTGTCTCTACTTTAAAGAGTCCTCTCCTGCTGATGTTCAGGTGTATATCAGTGATGTAGTGTCTCTACTTTAAAGAGTCCTCTCCTGCTGATGTTCAGGTGTATATCAGTGTGTAGTGTCTCTACTTTAAAGAGTCCTCTCCTGCTGATGTTCAGGTGTATATCAGTATGTAGTGTCTCTACTTTAAAGAGTCCTCTCCTGCTGATGTTCAGGTGTATATCAGTATGTAGTGTCTCTACTTTAAGAGTCCTCTCCTGCTGATCTGATGTTCAGGTGTATATCAGTAGTGTAGTGTCTCTACTTTAAAGAGTCCTCTCCTGCTGATGTTCAGGTGTATATCAGTGTGTAGTGTCTCTACTTTAAAGAGTCCTCTCCTGCTGATGTTCAGGTGTATATCAGTATGTAGTGTCTCTACTTTAAAGAGTCCTCTCCTGCTGATGTTCAGGTGTATATCAGTATGTAGTGTCTCTACTTTAAAGAGTCCTCTCCTGCTGATGTTCAGGTGTATATCAGTATGTAGTGTCTCTACTTTAAAGAGTCCTCTCCTGCTGATGTTCAGGTGTATATCAGTGTGTAGTGTCTCTACTTTAAAGAGTCCTCTCCTGCTGATGTTCAGGTGTATATCAGTATGTAGTGTCTCTACTTTAAAGAGTCCTCTCCTGCTGATGTTCAGGTGTATATCAGTATGTAGTGTCTCTACTTTAAAGAGTCCTCTCCTGCTGATGTTCAGGTGTATATCAGTGTGTAGTGTCTCTACTTTAAAGAGTCCTCTCCTGCTGATGTTCAGGTGTATATCAGTATGTAGTGTCTCTACTTTAAAGAGTCCTCTCCTGCTGATGTTCAGGTGTATATCAGTAGTGTAGTGTCTCTACTTTAAAGAGTCCTCTCCTGCTGATGTTCAGGTGTATATCAGTATGTAGTGTCTCTACTTTAAAGAGTCCTCTCCTGCTGATGTTCAGGTGTATATCAGTATGTAGTGTCTCTACTTTAAAGAGTCCTCTCCTGCTGATGTTCAGGTGTATATCAGTATGTAGTGTCTCTACTTTAAAGAGTCCTCTCCTGCTGATGTTCAGGTGTATATCAGTATGTAGTGTCTCTACTTTAAAGAGTCCTCTCCTGCTGATGTTCAGGTGTATATCAGTGTGTAGTGTCTCTACTTTAAAGAGTCCTCTCCTGCTGATGTTCAGGTGTATATCAGTATGTAGTGTCTCTACTTTAAAGAGTCCTCTCCTGCTGATGTTCAGGTGTATATCAGTATGTAGTGTCTCTACTTTAAAGAGTCCTCTCCTGCTGATGTTCAGGTGTATATCAGTAATGTAGTGTCTCTACTTTAAAGAGTCCTCTCCTGCTGATGTTCAGGTGTATATCAGTGTGTAGTGTCTCTACTTTAAAGAGTCCTCTCCTGCTGATGTTCAGGTGTATATCAGTGTGTAGTGTCTCTACTTTAAAGAGTCCTCTCCTGCTGATGTTCAGGTGTATATCAGTGTGTAGTGTCTCTACTGTTAACATTCAGGTAAATGTGTTACCAATTTGTGTTATTTGTTGTGCATGACCGGAAGCCAATAGCGTAACAGGTTAACCTGTGTCTCTCTTCCTTCTTTCTCTCTCTGATAAATACATCTCCTTTAACAGTCAGCATATTCCTGTGGATGAGGAAGGACACCAGTATGCTGTTGTTTACTCCTTGTTGCAGATAGTCAGAACATTACTCCAAGAAAGCTCGAGCTAAGACAACTCGCACAGGAGGCATGGTAGCCGGGCGTCTGCCTAATGAATACATGTAAATGTGAGAAGACGTCGGAATCAATGAGAAGGGATATCAGCCGTAATGCTAGCCGACAGTGGATGCGCCTCACATGCAAATTCTGGTGACTCCGATAGACCAGGCTGTGCACATGGCTGTGGAGTGTGTTGGGCCACAATGGAGCAGATTTGGGAGGCAGAGGAGTGAGGCTGTCTTTGGCAGGTGACCCCGGGTGATGCACACAAGTGGTGGTGCAGTCACCCCTGCCTGTTACCCAGTGGGAGCTGGATGTCAGGTTTGTTGAAGGCTTGTACTCACAGCTTGAATCCCTGTTGATGATCCTTCCCTTTGTGTGGAGCCCAGATAACTCACTGTATTTATTGACTCGCTTTGACATCTACACTCTACTTTCTTCCCTCAGAAGTGAACAGCTTTAAAGGGATTTCCCTTTGGTTTCAGATATCTTCAAAGCTTTAATTAAAATACTTTATAGTTATATGCATCCTAATCTTATGCAGACACATTTTCCTATATTGATGGAGAGCTAGTCTTTATGAACAATAATAAAATAACGATAAAATGGACACATCGGAAATACTAAAATGGAGCCTGACTTACATTTTTTAAATCCATATACAGCATTTCATTAAACAAGTTCTTAGATTCAACCTCTGCAAATCACCCATGAAGGGTAGGCCCCTTTGGCGTAATCCAGAATGTGTCCTTGTATTCAAGTCAAAACATCGCTGCTTTTAAAGAAACAAACAACATATTTTTACCAACATTGAAAATGAGTACAAATATACACAGAACATGATGCTAAAATTGTCCTGCTAGATTCACAGGGACCTGAAGGAGAGCGGAACTTTGCCAGGCTTCCATTTGTTAATATTTATTTTGGATTCAACACCATGTAGCCTGTCATCCTCGCCAACAAACTGGTCACTCAAACACCCTGAAAACCAACACAAGCTCACTACAAGGGTGTTTTCCTATCCCTCCTCCTGTTCATGCTCGATGGTGACTGTGAAAGCATCCATCCAAACTGCCAACTCATTAAATGTGCTGACTACACAGCGCTTCTCTCAGGCTCTGAGCAGGAACACGGTTCTTCTCTATGATTTTAACGTTAAATGGTGCAACAATACAATGCTGGATTTCAATTTCACTCAGAGGTGGTTGGTGGTTGATTTCAGGATGCAGTCCAGACAAGGAGTTGGATGGTGTGAATATCTTGGAATCATCTTTGACATTTGAGCAAAACACAGAAGCCTTATCAAGAAAGCAAACCTGCATCCACATGCTTTCAAGAACTGAATTCCAAAAACCCTTCTACAGTTCTTCAGCGAGTACATTCCGTGTTTCTCCTTCACATGTTGGTTGCCATCACTCACTGTCATAACCAGAAACCGTCTCCATACCACAATTAACACCTGTTCCTAAAACTGGAGTGCACATTACGAAGCCTCATTACTAGCTACCACTGCGTGTGCCTCGCATGTTTTAATGTTGTGAGACTATGTGTGTCATCACAGCGTTAATTTGGCTCTCTGTTGAAAGATGCTGTCACCTCAACAGCGCGCAAGATTCACAGTCACGGAACTTAACAGGTTTGTAGTTCAGATCAAAATGTGGAGCCAGTGCAAAGGTGAGCATGGCAGTGGTGCATAAGTAAACGGAAAGGTAATGAGGAAAGGACCTACAATTTATGCCATGGCCTGAATTGGTATTGCGGGTGGCCTCTAGGTCTGTGAGCAGCAGGGACCATGACATCATGTAGGATAACACCCGTAATCTCCACCCACAGATCCAGATGCCTTCTTTCGTGGTGTAGCCTACGCAGTTTCTCTAGAAATGGGCACAGAGCTCTGTTCATTCCATAAGACCTCCGCTGGACTAAGGATCTCAAGAACAATAATTAGCTCTATCTGGATCTGCCATGTAGTCTTTTCCCCTACTTATTATTTCATTTATCATTATTCTTTTTAATAACGACCTACTTACATTTTAAATATAACTGTACTATCAGCTCAACACTGTTCCATACAGCTATTTGCTTATAATTGTCTATAATTACTCAAGCCTAAAATGGGTTCGCTTTCTTGGATTTATGACGTTTATTGGATAAGGTGAATTGGAAGAGCCAGATGACCGACATGTATTCAGTCCAGTCTATGACACTGTCCTGCAGTGTGGGACAAGGGGTCAACATTGCATTTGTATACACTTTCCCTCTAAACCAGTGTTTGCATATTTTCTTTATTGTAAGATCCCTCTTGTACTAAAAGGGTTTTAACATTACCAGATTGTTTGTTATATAATTGTACGATGAAGCTGTTTTTAATTAGATTCATAACAAATCAATTGCTCACTTTGTGTAAAAGTTCTAATGCTGGGATTGATCATTCCACAACTCATTAGCGACAAAGCCCTACATTTGTGAAACACAAAGTGACAAGTTTAACAGCTTTTAGGGGATGGCAGTGAATCACTAAACTGTCCAGGCTGACTGTACGGCTGCATCTTGTTGGTTTTCAATGAGCTCGCTTCCTTTCTCCCCTTATTATCTCCTGTCTCCCACCGTGAAGTAAATGGGAGGAGGTTAAAAAACGAAAGCACGTAAGTGAAGGACAGAGAGAGGAGACGTGAACAGAATCATGACACCAGTTTCCTTTGGTTGTCTCTTTCACAAACATACATTATACTTAATAAAGCATTTTGATCGTTTACATTTCTTAATATTATGTATTAAACAGAATTGCGTTGCTAGGCAACAGCATGGGTCCATTCTTACTTCCTGTCAGCTGATGCATTCGCTGACATCAGCAAATGGAACCTTCAGATTGATGACATCATCTTGGCCTTGATGCTTTAGAAGTTTGCAGGTCTCAGCTGTGACGGTGAATTCATCAGAGCGTCAGAGCATCAGTCAGAAGGCAGAAGGAACTGTTCCAGCTAGTGTCAGATCATTGCAGAAATAGGTTTTGTAGCAAGCTAACATTAGGTAGACTTGCACGTCTATTTTAACGAGATAATCTAAGTGAACTCCATTTTTGTGGCTTTAATTCAGTTGAACAATTATATTCAGTTTGCTTAACAACAGGTCATTTCATCACCGCAGTAGAGATGGAGATGAACAATAGAGATGAGATGGAAGTCAAGCTCGAGATTCTGCAAAAAGAAAATCAGGAAATCAAGTTGTTGCTGGAGCAGGAAAGGACTTTAAGGAATAAGCTTGAGATTGAAGGCGCTAAGAAGAAGGAAGCGATGCTGAAAGCATATACAGAGAATGCAGCTGAGCTATCTGGGCAAAATGTGAACGTGAAAGTCCAGGAAATTGAGCACAACGTCTTGCGCGTCAACAATGAGGACCTGAACATGAAATACGGAATGCTCCAGAGGTCACACAAGAAGGTCGAAGCAGAGATGGCTGCCTTGAGAAAGGCAAACGCGGGACTCAAACAACTGAAAGAACCCTGTGTTGAAGAGAACGCTGTAGAGATAGCTTCTTTGCGTGAGAGAAACCAGGAACTCCATTTACAAAAGGAACGTTATGTTGAAGAGAACGCTGTAGAGATGGCTTCTTTGCGTGAGAGAAACCAGGAACTCCAACAACAGAAGGAGCGTTGTCTTGAGGAGAAATCTGTAGAGATTGCTGCTTTGCGGGAGAGAAACCAGGAACTCCATTTACAAAAGGAACGTTATGTTGAGGAGAAAACTGTAGAGATGGCTGCTTTGTGTGAGAGAAACCAGGAACTCCATTTACAAAAGGAACGTTATGTTGAGGAGAAATCTGTAGAGATAGCTGCTTTGTGTGAGAGAAACCAGGAACTCCATTTACAAAAGGAACGTTATGTTGAGGAGAAGGATGCAGAGATAGCTGCTTTGCTGAAGGAAAACCAAACACTGAAACAAGAGAAGGAGCATTGTGTGGAGAAGGAGGCGAAGGTGGACAAGAAGGAAAATGAGGTGAAGGTGGAACCAGAAGTGAGGCACAATGTTAAAATGAATGCCCTGAAAATTGAGCAGAAAGTTTTGCGCGGAAACTATGAGGAACTGAACATGAAATATGAAAAGCTCCTCAAGATGCATCAGAATGACAAAGCAGAGGATCTCAAACAACTGGAAGAACCCTGTGTTGAGGAGAAGGATGCAGAGATGGCTGCCTTGCAAAAGACAAACCAGGAACTCAAACAAGAGAAGTTGCGTTGTGTTGAGGTGAAAAATGCAGAGATAGTAGTTTTGCATGAGAGAAACCACGAACTGGAAGAACAGAAGGAACGCTTTGTTGAGGAGAAGGATTCAGAGATAGTCACTTTGCATGAGAGAAATCACGAACTGGAACAACAGAAGGAACGTTTTGTTGAGGAGAAGGATGCAGAGATAGTCACTTTGCATGAGAGAAACCACAAACTGGAAGAACAGAAGGAACGCTTTGTTGAGGAGAAGGATGCAGAGATAGTCACTTTGCATGAGAGAAACCACAAACTGGAAGAACAGAAGGAACGCTTTGTTGAGGAGAAGGATGCAGAGATAGTCACTTTGCATGAGAGAAACCACGAACTGGAAGAACAGAAGGAACGCTTTGTTGAGGAGAAGGATGCAGAGATAGTCACTTTGCATGAGAGAAATCACGAACTGGAACAACAGAAGGAACGCATTTTTGTTGAGAAGGATTCAGAGATAATGACTTTGCTTGAGAGAATCCGTGAACTCCAACAAGTGAAAGAACGTTGTGTTCAGGAGATAGCCGCCTTGAAAACACCACGGTGGAGAAGATTCATTAATTTCCTTTCTTGTATCGTCCCAGATGTCCCCGACGACTACCAAGAAGGCAGCCTTGACAGTCAAACTTTAGAAAATATGATAAACAACAACAGATTTTAGTAAGACATAAAAACATTTCCAGAACAGACTAAAGCTCAAAATGAGTGAGCAATAACATATAATAACATTCAGTCAGGATATATATTTAAACAGTTAACATTTATTAGATCAATTTATTAAACATCAACAAAGGTTCCAGAAGATACTTAAGCGGCTAGAGTATCATTAGTATAGTATAGTAGTAGTAGTAATAGTAGTAGTAATAGTATAGTTTTTTTTTAGGCTAGAGTCTAGCCTCTAGGGGCAAAACAATTACCTTCATTTTAAAATTCCTTCGCTTCTAGCACTCCTAAAAAACAGGAAAAGGGTAGCTAAATAAAGATCTGGTTAAATTTAAAAGGTCACCCAGAACATACTGTAGGCGATTTCAAGCCATTACAGTTAAAAAAAACCCTGATCCATTACGCATACAAATAAATCCAGTAGAGACTTAAGCGGCTAGAGTATCGTTAGTATAGTATAGTAGTAGTAATAGTAGTAGTAGTAGTAGTAGTAATAGTATAGTTTTTTTTAGGCTAGAGTCTAGCCTCTAGGGGCAAAACAATTACCTTCATTTTAAAATTCCTTCGCTTCTAGCACTCCTAAAAAACAGGAAAAGGGTAGCTAAATAAAGATCTGGTTAAATTTAAAAGGTCACCCAGAACATACTGTAGGCGATTTCAAGCCATTACAGTTAAAAAAAAAACCTGATCCATTACGCATACAAATAAATCCAGTAGAGACTTAAGCGGCTAGGGGTGGCCAACCCGCGGCTCTCGAGCCGCATGCGGCTCTTTGCCTAGTTTCATGCGGCTCTTCAGTTCATATCGAATTTTATATGTGTGAGTTTGGGGGAGAGACACTGACTCCTGACTAGTGTTGCACGGTGTACCAATACTTGAAAGGTACCGCAATACCCTGCCGTTAAAAACGGTACGATTCCTCAGTTTCATTAGTAACGGTACTTTAAGAATGACGGAGAAAAGTACTCCGGTGAGAAAGCGCTGTTTAATAAGAGCCGTGTGGGTTCAGCGCTCTGCTTCCACTCCCTGCACTGCAGCCGTGCCTGCAGCCCCTCCCTTCTCAAGCACGTTCTAAGTCCCTCCCCTCTCTCGTGCATGTGCTAGCTGCCAGAGCATGTGAGAAAACGAGAAGCATGGCTGCAAGTGGGAGTGCAACTGCCGCTGCGCCTCGGCCTGTCTGTAAGACATGTATTAATTTTATTTAATACGAATTCTTGTCATTTATTTTATTTATTGTTCTCATTGTTTAAAAGTTTGTGTTATGGTTCTGGTGTGAAATAAAGCACAATAATTACATTTAAGACTGTTTCCCTTTTTTTAAGAAAAGTATCGAAAAAGAATCGGAATCGCAATTCTTGACTTGGTATCGAAACCAAAATGTTGGTATCGTGACAACACTACTCCTCAGAGTTAAACCTGATATTTAGTAGGTCTGTTAAGTATCGAATGCTGATAATTCTGACCTAATTTGGCCGGTCAAAGTTGTTTGGGCTCGGATAAAATCGCTCCGTTACTTTCGTCCCGTGTTACTTTCGTCCCGGCTCTCCCTACGTGTGTATGTGTGGTGTCAGGTGTCAGTATGAGAGGATGCCAGCGCGTCTAATTTGGATGTGGCCCAAGAGCCAATCACAATAATACCTGCGATGCAGTGAACCAATCACCTTTGAGGGGGGGAAAACCTATCGTTGATTAAACATTATCCAGTGTTTCCCCTACCATTGTCTTGGAGGGGCGCTGCACCCCGCCAACGGAGCCCCGCGCCCCCCCCTGAAATTCAAGGTGTTTAAAAAATATATATAATTTTTTTTTTTTAAATATATTATATAGCACCAAATTGCAAATAATCTATAACTACTGTCACTTTTCACATTGAACATGAGCTCTTTTATTAAATAAACTAAACGCTTTCATTTCAAGTTGTGAGTTTAGTGTTTTTGACCCTAAGAAACACTGATGCATTAATCAATAACAATAATCCACAGCTCCTCTCTCTGCTCCAGAGGATTTAAAAAAATATATATCCCAATGCCCAAGCCCGCCTTAACCTGCCATCAGGCCCTGGGGCTTTTTTTTTTTTTTTGGTTTTGTAGGTCCCCTATTTAAACAACAAATCAAAGTCCTTTATAGCCTCGGCAGGCTCTGTGATCGCACTTCTCCACTCTGCCACGCGCGCCTGGTCCTCTCCTCCAGATGAGTGACGTATCGGGCCTCCCACACGTATCTGTCCGGTTGCCGTTGGCTCCCCTCCACGTAGCAAGTCCTCGTCGTCCTCTCCATCTCCTCCATCATCCCTCCTGTCTGTTTTTCCTCTCCCGCTACTCCATCGCTATCAGAAGCAGACGGCCTACTTGGCTCCGAGGCCCCGCGGCCGGCACCGCTGCCGCTCGGTACAGAACTCATCTGTCCTTCCTCCTCATCCTGGCCTACAGGTTTAAAACAACCTGTAAGTTTCGGCATTTTTTGTAATAGCTGCTTGTCTCAAAACTACTTTTCCCTCAACAATTTCCTTTTCCGAGTGCCACTCTCAAACTTTTTCTTCTCAAACTTTTTCTCCTAAACAACCTTCATCTGTCACTCAATCACTCGCAATTTCAATAAATCACATGTGAAACATATTCTCATTCTGATTGGCTGTTAGGTGGTGCCCACTGACTGTTTCGGAGTCATCATTTTTGAGAAAAATCTCTGGAATCCATCGATCTGATTGATTAGCGGAGCAAATTATCAAAATACTACGGAGGGAAGATATTTTCGTTTGGATTACTGGTCTGGGGGAAGCTCACAAGTGTGTGTGTGTGTGTGTGTTTGTGTATTTTTGCGTTTGTGTGTATTGTGTTTGTTTCCCGGGGAAAACACTCACGAGAAACACCGGCTGTTGTCATGCCTGCTGTTAGTATTATGCCGAAGCTTCAAAGTTGTATTTATCATCTGAATTTGCCGAAACAAGTTTAATATTCTGAAAGCCAAGACTTTGTTTATTTGAAACCAGATGAAAACAAACTGTCACGGACCCTGCCGTGTTATCTAAGATTACTATACGCCTTACATTCATAATTTCAGCGGAGGGAGGGGAACAGCAGAACAGCAGAGTGTCTTCTTCCCTTTACAAGCTTCAAAAATGTATTTATCGTGTGATTTTGGAAATAAAAGTTTAATATTCTGAAAGCCAAGACTTTGTTTATTTAAAAAAAAATTAAAAACATCCGAAAAAAAAAAAAAATTGGCTCATGATAGGCCCCTGATCTCCGTAGGCCCCTGGGCTTCAGCCCAGGTCAGCCCGTGCATTAAGGCGGCCCTGCCAATGCCACAAAAATGCATCAGTGACGTGGTTGAAATCTTGTCTCCAGAAAACAAAAAACTGAAACAAGCGGTATCAGTGTGTTTGATGTGGCTCTTTGCAGTAACATAGAAAAAATGTGGCTCTTAACCTCTGACTGGTTGGCCAACCCTGGGCTAGAGTATCGTTAGTATAGTATAGTAATAGTAGTAGTAGTAGTAGTAGTAATAGTATAGTTTTTTTTAGGCTAGAGTCTAGCCTCTAGGGGCAAAACAATTACCTTCATTTTAAAATTCCTTCGCTTCTAGCACTCCTAAAAAACAGGAAAAGGGTAGCAAAATAAAGATCTGGTTACATTTAAAAGGTCACCCAGAACATACTGTAGGCGATTTCAAGCCATTACAGTTAAAAAAAAAACCCTGATCCATTACGCATACACATAAATCCAGTAGAGACTTAAACTCACAGTGATTGTGCAGTATTGCCCTCTAGAGAAGAACAACATCTAGTTAGATTCAGTCTTTACATCCATTACAAAATGTCATCTGTGGAAGCCGTGGCGCTGTAAAAAGCACGACCAATCATCTGAGCCGGCCCGGCAAAAATAACTGGATGGCCTACCTGCCTGTCAGCATTCCATCTGTGCACAAACTTATCTTGTGCCCTCATTGGTCATGTGCGCGTTCGTGTGTGTTGGAGGAGGGGCTCTGTAAGGAAGTGGCAGATTTTTTCCGGCTGTGTATTTTCAAATTCTAGCGCATTCTAGCTGGTTTCTCCAAAATTACCTACCCCACCTTTAACAGCTATTAGATCTGGTTAAAAAAAAAAAAAGATTCGTTAAATATAGAAATAGTTTCCAGAAGAGTCTCAGTGTGATATGCAGTTTTAGCCACTAGGGGCAAAAAAATAACCTTAATTAAAAAAAACTAAAACAATTCCTTCGCTTCTATCACCCCTAAATAACAGGAACATTTCAGGATATATATTTAAACAGTTAACATTTATTAGATCTGTTTAAACATTAACCTGTTAAGCAACATTTTCACAAAACTGTGTCTCAGGGCTTCTTAACATTTGACAACCTATTAATGTGTCATACCCACTTAACGGGAAGACACTCAGCTAACTGACGATATGAACCATTTCTACCGAAACAAAACACAACTCTAACACCAAGCGTATGAATTAGCACTAAGCGAAAGAGTGCTAACGCACTTAACTCACGGTAGAAATATGTTATACTTCATCGAATCTGCACAAACATATCATAAGCTGAGATTCCACAGATTCCAATGATATAAGTATCATCACTGTGTATGAGAGCTTCCGGTTTTGGACATGCTGGCTGCGCATCACTCTCATTCACCAATGGTAATGTTTAGATGGATTTAGGAACTTCCTCTCGATTCTATTGGCTCTAACGGTTCAAAAGAGGTGTCAATCACCAACATCGACCAATGGGTTCCAGAGATATGGCAAATACACCCAAATGACCCCATACTGTAGGTGGGTTTTCTTTTTCTAAATCTCTCTAAAAAGGTCAAATTTCACTTGTTTTAATCAATCTTGATACAGGGTACTTATTATATGTTATAGTCTGGATTCCTAAAGCTTTTTGTCTCCAATCCCATAATTCAAGGGTGGTTTTCACCCCCTTCTACCTCACACAATTACTGCAACTCCGCACACCCCCGAAGCACAACACCCGGTCAGCTACAAGCATCCTGTTAAGCCCCTGTCACACTGTCCCGAAATGTACACCCGATGGACACACGAATATTGAATTGTGAATTTCGCACGAAGATGGCCCCGAACCACACACAAAGGCAACATTTACATTACATTTAAGACATACAACTGCAACGAAAGTAACACAAACAATTATGTTACAGTACTATGATACTGTACTGATATCTTCAGACTTTGTTCTTTACTTTCTCCGTCTTTATATGTAGAAGATATTACGTTTTCTCCGTCATGTTGTTGTTTCCACTAGCAACAACAACTTCCTGTCAACTCGCCTTCAAAATAATATATGATATCCTTTCAGTTTCACAGAACACAAATTGGGTATTTACATAATATATTTACTCATTTTGTTGTGCAATAAACAACCCGATGGACACACGATAAAGGAAATGTTCAAATTCGGCTCTGATCGTAGCAACATCGGGCCATTCGTGAGGGCATCTTAAGCCTTCGTATGACCGCCGGTGGAGTTTCTCAGGCTCCGGTGTTACCGTTTAACTGGTTACACCGGGGAACTCGTTACGTTACGTTAACGGTAGGAATGGGGCGTGTACTTTGAGGAGCCATTGTCGAATAACAGAAGGAAATACACATTTCGATCGCTTCTTTTGTTGTTTACATTTATCTTTTGGGATATTTGGCTCCATGGGGAACACTTTGATGCACATTCAGTACCAGTGTGTGAGGTTGTGGTTGGGGATGCCGATATCCGGACGCGTAGCTACAGCGAGGACTACAAAATGGACAATGAGGTGACTGGGGGATGTCTGTTCAAAACATTGCAAACGTGAATAAATCATTTCAAATATGTGATTTGTCTCCGACTTTCATTTGTACATCGTTGTTAATGTGATGTTTAGTAGCTTTGATAGCTGTCCATACCTCCAGAGCAGCCTAAAATAAGACACAAGTTGTTTACTCACAGCCCGAATGCAGCATCGAGATCCGTGGCCAGCTGTGATCCTCTCCGATTAACTTGTGACAGGACTTCTTTAGCTATTCTCCAGCGAGCAAGGTTTTTATTAAATACCTCCATTCCTCTCATCACAACAAGACTCTACACTGTGCAGAAAAAAAACAACATAAATGAAAATAACCATACGGAGCACGGAGCAGGAGGATGCTGGCAGGTGTGGTACAGGGTGTGGCAACGCAGGTGGTGATGGTAGGAGCACAAGGAGCTGTGCCTCGGAGCAGAGTTGGGTGTAACGCGTTATAAAGTAACGCGTTACTGTAATAATATTACTTATGTCGGTAACGGAGTAGTGTAACGCGTTACTTTTATAATTCAGTAATCACACTACAGTTACTAACATTGCCCCGACACGCGTTACTTCGTTACTTTTATAAAATAATCACACTCACTGACAGACAAGAGGGGTTTCCGCCGCAGGTTTATATCGGTTTATATACATGTAGGCCTACGTAATCTGCGCGACTTGCGAGACCACATCTCCACGTGCAGTGCTGCATAAACATGGCTGAGTCTTTTCATCTGTAAACTCCCTCAACGGGGCCGCTCGCTCTCTTTTGTTGATCGCCCTCTCACGGGTGAACAGTTCAATGTCCCGCTTTATTGTAGGAATTCTGCCATGTCTCTACCACTTTAGTTTGACCATCTCTGTTACTAAGTTATGGAATACTCAGTGCTGGAATTGGGCCGGTACTCACCGGTACGCAGTACCGGCACTTCTGGTTCTGACCCATGGAGTACCGGCACTTCTCTTGCTCAGTACCGGCATGCTGGCGGTACTCCGGTACTCATGCACCGTGCCAGTACTCAACACTCTCCCGCCGTTCTTATTATACATCCATATATATATATACAGCCGCCCGTACTCAGTAGATGCGTCATGAGGGTGCCGAACGGACATTCTCATCGCTCTAACCGCTGGAGTTTCACAGCGGCTGTCAGCTGTTTACTCCTGTCATTCAAACAGAACGTGCTGGAGAGGGGCGGGGCTTATCTTCTCCATGTAAATACTGTGGTGGAAACGACTAAGTCAAAATTAACCTATTGACCGTGATTTAATAGTAATACACGTTTCAATAATAATAATAATAATAATGCCGAAGTAGTAACAACATACTGAAAACTGTTAGTAAAACCATGTTTTAATGCTTTACAATTTAATACCTAGATGCACGTGTGTTGTGTTTATGCAGTGCAACTCCCACCCAGTGGGTGGCTATGTAGAGTGATAGAACAGAGCAGGCACGCCCCCGAGAGAAGGAAAGCAAGTCACGTCACAAATTAGCATTTCTAAAATGTTAGCGTGGATTAATAAAAGTGCAAAAAGACAGCGGTTGTCGCGCGGAAGAAATTTCAAATACAGAGAATGCTGTGCCTGTGTTGGAAATTGTGTCTGATGGGAAGCTTTCTTTGGTTGATCCTCCTGCTCCAAGTTCTAGTGCATTAGCATTAGCACTAGCTCCGCCGCCTCCTCCAGAGCCTCTAACGTTAGCTGGCTGGCGCAACTGCCACCACCAACACCGGGCAAAGCGATGCACCTGACTGCTGGACAACGGACCAGGTGCAATATTTTTGCAAGACCAATGCATGGCTCCTTCTTAAAGATAAGAAGCTAGGATGTCGGATATGTCAAGATGTCAAATCTTTGGGAATACACACTGGACAAGGACTGAAACTGTCAACTGAATGGGGTGAGTGTGCAGTGTCTCATTTCGGTGTTGACAAGGGCAAAACAAGCTAGCCTGAGAAGAAAAAATCAAAGAACATAAAGAATCACAAGCCCATGTAAAAGCTGCTGACATCCTTACATCTGCTTCACGTGAAACTATTCAACATCAAGTGCAGTCTATGCATAAATCTGAATTAGACACCACTATCAGAGTTTTTCGAACGGCATATAAATTGGCAAACATAGCCGGCCATTCACAGACATGCCAATTGATTTGAATGTACAGAAACTGAATGGGCTGAACGTGGGCAGGGTTTTGCACTCCAATAAAACCTGTGGCGAAATCATCGACCACATAGCTCATGAGCTGAAGAAAAAAATGGCAAAAGACATTACAGAAAACCAAAGAAAACTGTGTTTGGTCGATGAATCTACCACTATTAGTGGTAAAACGGTGCTTGTTGTGTGTCTACGCTCAGCATTAGCTGATGCTGAGCCCGAAACGTTTTTTTGGGAGCTGATCGAGTTGGATGGAACAACGGCTGATGACATCACAAAGGCGTTAATGGAGTGTCTTGGAAGAGATTTTAACGAGGACTTTTTAGGTCAGTGTTTCGTTTATTTTGCATGTGATGGGGCTTCAGTCATGCTAGGGAAGAGAGAACAGGCGTTGCTACCCAGTTGTGTAGTAAATTCCCAAGCCTGTTTTGTGGCACTGCTCCAATCATCGTCTAGAGCTGGCAGTTGGGGATGTGGTCAAGGAGGTCTCAGGGCTCAATCATTTCCAGATCTTTTTTGACAAACTCTATTCCTTGTTCCATGCCTCCCCAAAAATCAGAGGCAGTTAGCGCAGTGTGCGCAAGCAGTCGGACAGCGTCTCCTGGTGATAGGGCGTGTTTTGTCCATCCGCTGGGTGGCTTCAAGTGAAAGGAGCGTCAGAGCAGTCTGGGAAAACTACCGAGTGCTTCATGATCACTTCACAAATGCTGCAAACGACACGAGCAGGGATTCCAGAGACAGAGCAAAGTACAAGGGCCTGGATGATGTGCTCACATCTGCAACGTTTGTCAGCAATCTGGGACTGATGTACGATGCGCTCACAGAGCTCAGCGACCTCTCTCGGCAACTCCAAAAAAGAGAGAGACACTGCCTACAGCAGTAATTTCTCTTAACTCGAGAAATACGAGTTTTGAATCCATGGTCACCATGCCTGGCCCACACATGACTACATCATACAGCTCTAGCTGAGAAGTCCTTCAAGGGTGTTGCCCTGCGTGAGAATGGCAGGCTTGTACAGATTCATGCAGGTCAGTTTTTCCGCAGTATGGTAGAGAATCTGAGACACAGAATGACTCCACAACCTCCTCTCATGTCAGCACAAGAGAAATCCCATTACATGGCCGGGAGGCCCGGGACAATCAGCTAATCCAGGACATGAAAGTTATCCATCCTGGAAGTTGGCCTGAAGAGGAGTTAGACGTACAGTATGGGGACGTAGAGGTGCTACGTTTGTGCGAAGTGCTGAAAGTGGACAGAAGAGAGACTGTTCAGGGCTTTCGCGAATACAAGGAAACCAGGGCATCCCGTACACCTGCTGCCATGGAGCCTCTACTGAAAGCAGTCCGACCATCGCTGTCTCCACTAGTGAGTGTGAGCGGGCATTCAGCTGCATGAACGATATCCTTACTGCAAAAAGGAATGCTCTCTCTGTCAGCCGACTGTCCAGCCTGGTTTTCATTAAATGTAATGGACCATCACTAGGACTGTTCAATCCGGAACAGTATGTGAGGTCCTGGCTGGCAAAGGGAAGGAGAAGTGCTGATGAAAGAGCCTGTCCAGCTCCAGCCCCTGATACTGATGTCCCCAAGGCCTTCTGGAGCCTTTTCTAACAATGTGAAGTATATTGCAAAGCAGCTCACCCAGTGAGAAGACTTTTGGCATAATGTGCCGATTTGTACAGATCCTGGAGATAGAAGGACTTCAGACCAACCAGGGAGTTATCTGATCAGCTTGGTGTCAATGTAACTCTTTACCATGGCTCAGACTTTGTTACTTGCAGTTACAGTTTCTCATTTTAGATTGTGCAAATTTTGCATTTGTTTTTACATGTTCTTTTGTTCATGCTCTTTATCATTTTCTGAGTTGGAAAGTTAGATTGCATCATAGTTTACTTTATACATATTTGTATTCTTCAGTGGTGAAGTATATTGCAAAGCAGCTCAGCCATGTGAGAAGACTTTTGGCACTTTTTCGTTTTTCGTTTTCTGAGTTGGAAAGTTAGATTGCATTCAAAATGTACAGAAATACTTAATTTTGTTAAAGCTTTTTATAAAAAATGCTTCTGACCAGAGCTTTGTTTCCTTGTCATTAATGTTGAACACCACCAGAGGGGCTCTCACCTGAAAGGTCTCTGCTTCATGTGTCTTCAGCAGAAGATCTAGACTTTGATTGCTATATTTTCAGTTAATATTGACCTTACTGAGCTTTAGCCATATCCACTGCCTATCATAAAAAATGTTAAGTACAGTGAACCTTTCTAAAATATACAGTAGAAGAGACAAACCCACCAGCATTATAGTAGCCAAATTCTTGTTTGTGGGCTGCATATATAAAATTGACTTGAAAAAGTTTGCTATTTTAGAGTACTGGCACCTTTTTCATTCCAATTCAAGCACTGGCGAATACTAAAAAGTAATTAGGATAATGCGTCTTGAACTGGTTTCATTCATTAGTGTCTTGACGTTTCACAGACTGTTAGCTTGTTGTGTAGCTGGTAGCCTATTTTAGAGCATATAAAAAGAAAGACACGTGTTATGTCTTCCTTAATGCAATAGTAATTGGGGGTGCAAGTGGAGTCTCGCAGAGGCAAAACTGTGGCGCGTTTACACTGTAGGTGCGCCGCAGTCTGCGTGATCTGCCTGTAGGGAGGGGCGGGCCGGCCCTGCGAGTAAAGTAACGAGTAAAGTAACGAGTTACTTTATGCAGAGAGTAACGAAGTAGTGTAATATATTACTTTTTTAAAAAAGTAATATGTAATATATTACTTTTTTTTAGTAACGACCCCATCTCTGCTCGGAGGACAGCGTTGGTGGCGGCCGCCTTGATGAGTCAAGGCTTGGGCTCGCTAACTCAGCCCCGGGGTTTGCCGAAGTCAAGCTTGTGACATTAAGGCGTGCTGCTGCAACGGCAGGTGCAGGGTCGCCAGCAGTACCATCGACTGCAGTTCTTTCATCGCTATTTCGTTTTAATAAATCCTTAGACCTTTTAAGCCAATTTCTGATGTCCATTTTGTAATTCAAACAGAAATGGGAGTCTACAGAATGCACAATAAACAAATCCAGAATAGGCGGCAGAGTGTGACGCTGTGATTGGTCTAAATGTGGACGAATCACAAATCACAACAGACACATTAATTTATTTGACGTAGCCTGCGATTTTTTTTAGTTACTATCTGACATCACATACATCGTAGCATAACAGTTCACCCGTTTATTTATAATTTAAAAAAATATATATATATATTTTTTTTTTTAAAGTTTTAAATAATAAAAAACGTGTTTATTTGGGGAGGGCAGGAATATCAAATGGGAGGGCCTGGCCCTCCCTGGCCCTCCCTGGCCCTCCCTGGCCCTCCCACGGCGCCGGGTATGAGCAGCCTGTGACTACGAACAGTGTGTATGAATATGCTAAGATATATAAAGTATGAAAACGGTAAGCAGTGCAAGTATAGTATAAAATATATAGATATTAATTTCATGATAAACATTGTGGAACGGTGATGAAAAATGTGAACGGAAGGGGCGACGTAAAACTGACACAAAACAACAACAAACTTTTGCCGAGCCAATTGGAGAGTTTCATCAGCAGCACGTGGTAAAAACCACCAATGAGCGCTCAGCTCGAGATACCAGCGAGTCGTTTCCCATCAAGCATTTAGCTTCCGCAGCCCGTGGAGAGGAACTGCGCCGATTCGCCGCGCCTCGCTCTTAAGGCTGCGGGCGTCTTTGTCCCGCGAGATTTCAACGTCTCATGTAGGCGAGCCTCCAGAGCAAGTCGGACAAAATGACCAACCATCATGCAACGCACTAGCAAGACGTTGATCGCAATTGCGCAGGTCTCGCTTGTCTCAAACAAGCCTACTTTCTTTCAAGCAGAACACAGGGGAAAACAAACGTAGCGGGAGTGTTTACGTGTTCAGCGTAATGACGTACAACGGCCTCGACCATTTCTGTAGTCCTATTCAGCCACTCGGTAACAACCATCGTTTTTCAGACTCTTCAAACTCTTCAAAAATCACCAGTGGGGTCACTGCTGATGTATTTAATGTCGTAGAACAAAACGTGATTTATCTCTTAAATTTGTGTCAACCACAGACCTTATTTCGAGCTATTTTCCAAAACCCTATGGAGAAAATGCATTGCTTTTTGACAAAGGAACCGGAAGTGCTAAAAATGCTAACTTACTTCCGGGTTTTAGGACGCGTCACTGCGGTTCTCTATGCACTCACGAATATGTATTGTTGTATATAAATGTACAAAAAATGGGCATTTAAACTGCTTTTTATTAATTCAAAGACGGCTCTGAATTAATAATCAAATATGTTTCCTTTCTTTACTACTGGATGAAATTACAAAATGTACCCATCATTCCTCATGCTAGTATAGCCACATAAAAGTATCAAACCACCTGTTAAAATGCACCAGAATACAGGAAATCTATTTTTTTTTTCGTGGTGAGGGACCCCCACAACCCCCGTTAAAAATGTCCCCCCCCACATTCAGGATGCTTCCTACGACCATGTCATTTACTTACTGGTTTCATTTAATGCAATGTTATTCTTTTACAATTTAGATCATCTTGAATGCAGGACTATATTACACTGTATTTTTTTTTTACTTTAAAGTATCTTAATTATTGTACTGCCACTAATTCCCACAAACCCGAATACATCACTGTAATGAATGTTCCAATTTCCCATCTGCACTTGAACATCACGCATAACTTTCATTGTCTTCACTGACAAGGGGTAAACGAAACTGAAACGTAGCACAGCTGATTGAGTTGCACAAGAAGTTCATTTATGGATTTCGATGCAGGCTCATAAGATAATGATTAAACACAAGATAAAGTCAATGTAATTGTCTTGAAAGACGAAGAACCATCAGATATTCCTCATCTCCTCAAAATATATTCAATTTAGATAAAAAATGTCATGATGAAAAACACTTATCAAAAACACGTTTTTACTTAAGTACTAACTGTCTAAGTTTTTATTATTTGATGGGCTAATACATGGCTATTTCTTGTTATGTCGAGATTTTGCAGCCTACCTGTTGTTCTCCTGCTGTCGGAGGTATCAGTATGACAATAGTAAATATGCATTTTTGCTTCTCTTTCTGCGGGTTAATTAAGTAGGCTTGCTTAAAAAGTCTAGCACGTTAACTAAGTTTGTAACTAGCTTAAATGTGTCATTTATTTTTCCAACAAAGCAAGCAAAAGACAATTTAATAGAAACAATATTGTAAGTTATCTAATTTACGAGCCTGCCAATAAGACAGGAAGGTAGCATGAGAGACACCAGTTACCAGAAGAGATCTCTTATCTTTTAAAAGTCATGTTGACCGAAATGCTGAAACATAATGAAGCAAAATATAACTAGGTATATCTGCAAAAGGAATAAGTGGATTTTTTATGTTTAGGGTGTTCCGACCAAATTGATTAGGTTCTTGTGTTGTTTTTTGTCTGACATAAATGGCAGAAATTCTTACAAAAACTAAAATGTGGACCTTTTAAATACAGAAACAGAGATATAAACAAGGCATTCATTAAACATTTTATTATTACATAGATATTTGTCAAAATTATAGTGTGAATTAAACAGACTCCTGTTTGGTTTAGTTTCACAGAAATGAAATGAAACTTAAATGCTGGGTGAGGTCATCATTATTGGCTCAGACCAGCTGAAACTGAAACAATGCTGCCAAGCTTCCCCAGAAGGGTAGCACCTGTACTTTTTTTATTTATACATACAAGTATACACATACTGTAGTGTATACACACAATCAGTTTGTTTGCCATTACATTAGTATTATAAATACATTGATTAAAAAACACAGAGAGTGAAGAAATCCACATTCCACAAAAGCCAAATGTTTTATATTTCAATCTTAAACATTTTTTTTTTCAATTGCTTCTTCTTTGGCCCATGCTTCACCCAAGTTTCATGAAAATTGAGTTTGTTCAGTAGGCCTACTGCTGAAAAACAAACAAACAAAACCAAAACAAAACATCTTTACAAAGCTATTAATCTTAAGGCCAAATAAGTCTTTGATACTGGAGAGTTTTTGTTTTATTATTATCTAATGTAATTTTCCCACACCACTCCCGCTCCTCCGCTCCCTTCACTGGCTTCCGGTAACTGCTAGAATCCACTTCAAGACACTGGTACTTGCATACCATGCTGCAAATGGATCTGGCCCTTCCTACATCCAGGACATGGTTAAACTGTACACCCCAGCGCGTGCACTACGCTCTGCATCAGCCAAACGACTCGCTGCACCCTCGCTGCGAGGGGGACCCAAGTTCCCATCAGCAAAAACACATGGGTTTGCTATCCTGGCTCCAAAATGGTGGAATGAGAGTAGTTATACACATACCACTTTCGTCAAAAAAGTGACAGGTGGTGTGACAGGTCACACCTCTCCCTACTTATTAAGCCCCGCCCACTTCCGGCTAAGCACCGCCCCATAAGTCCCGCCCCTTCCGGCGGAAGTCCCGCCCCACTTCCGGTTTTCAAAATAAAATGTACAAATATTTTAAAAATGATAAAAAATAAAAATGCTGCCCCTACCGGTCGCCCCCGCTTCCGGTTTTCAAAATAAAATAACATGACATTAACAACCATGAGAAAAATAAAATGCTGCCCCCTGCCGGTTTTCAAAATAAAATTTAAATAATTTTAAAATGATCAAATAAAAAATGCTGCCCCTACCGGTCGCCCCCGCTTCCGGCAAAATAACATGAAATGTAATAACCAGGAGAAAATAAAATGCTGCCCCTACGGTTTTACAAAATAATAATTTTATAATGAATCACATATGCATAGGATCAATGTCCCTGCCACCTAGTCACTTCCTGTGCGCCTGTATACAGCAGTATTGACTGCAACTTACAAATACTTGCAAATAACATGAAATATACAACCATATATTTTAAAAGTAATGTCTCAGCTCTAAAGAGCAAGGTACCGCCACCTAGTCACTTCCTGTGCGCCTGTATACAGCAGTATTGACTGCAACTTACAAATACTTGCAAATAACATGAAATATAGCAGCCATATATTTTTTTAAAAGTACTGTCAATCTCACTAACTCTCTCTCTCTGCTTTTCTCTGCCGTGAAAAGTTTGGTGAACAGTCTGAGACAAGTCAAGACAAGTGTGGGGCACCATAAAACCCCCGACATCCTCTGCAGGCAAATGGCGGGCGAGGGGAGGGAGGGGGGGAACACACACACACACACACACACACACTACCACACACACTCCTCCCACCACTCACTCCCCTCTCCGTGTCAGGATGTTTCTTTTCAAGGTTTTTTGTGAAACCTGCTAAGAAGTATTTGTTTTTGCAAAAGAGGTTATTTCAAAAAGATCTATTTAGGTTTTAAGTAGTGATACCTAAGGGTATTCTCTTTCAGTATATGGAGTTTGTGAACTAATGTGTTAATTATTTTTATTAACTAAATTGCACAGGATCATTCTAAGAAGAGTGAGAGGGGCTAATGAGCCAGCACCATACCTACTCTATGCATTTTCTTGACCTGTATCTGATCATGAAAACTTGACTCTTTTAAAAAAGTTATTTTTCATCTATCTTTTCAACCATGCAGCAAGAGATCAAATTTAAGAATAAGTAATAGTTTGTCACGATTTTACGGGAAATAGTCAGTGCGCAATTCACATCTTAAAGACAGCTTGAACTGGATAAATGGTTAGTCTTTTTTCAAAACATACCGTACGTTCTGCAGTTAGTATATCTGGTCAATCGATTTAGACCCTACTGCCCTCAATAGGGAAGTCACGCTTTGGGAAGAGGTGTTTTCATTTCACAGATCCACCTTGATTTGTTGTTGTGAGGGGTGAAGGAAGAGGGACGGGGGAGGAAAATTCAGAGGATGAAAAAGCAGAAAACATAACTTGCTTTGTAAAACGGTCAGCACGTCAGTTTCAAGAAAGACGTTTGCATACATAAAAAAGTGTATCTTACAGTTCCTTTTGTGAGAGAATTACACACAAATCTGCAGTGTGTCACTAAAAAGTTGTAACACAGGGACTGACATTCTGTATGGGGTTTCACACGGACACAAAGTCTACTTCATTATCTACTTTTGTCAGCTTTTATACACAAAAGGTATCTTTCAGTAACTTTCTCAGAGAATTTAAGCATAAATCTGTCAAAGATTCTTAACGAAATCTACTTCATTATCTACTTTTCAGCTTTTATACACAAAAGTGTATCCTTCAGTAACTTTCTCAGAGAATTTAAGCACGTCAGTTTCAAGAAAGACGACAATAATTAGTAGTTAGACATTTTGGATATCGTGCGTTCTGGCAGTACTATTCCGGTCATTGGGAAACTTTTTGGGACCCATTTAAAAAGAGAAATTTTCTCTGTCGTTCTTAATGCAAAAACAAATCATCTCTACTCCCTTTGGGGTGAAGTCCAGGAATGTTCTCGGGGGGGAGTGGACACTTGCTGTTACATGGCATAAAGCTTCTGCAGTGTGCCAATAAATGTATAGTTTCCCTAAAGCTCCAATACATTTACACATATGACTAATGACTCAGCACATGAGGGGTAAATACAAAACAAATCTAAATATCACCAATTATTCCAGAATGTGACTAGAATAGAGTCTAGAGAATGGACCCAGGCTTTGTCTTCAGCCACCAACTAAATAGGGGCGTGCTTTATTGAATCACCAGTATGTTACTTCACCATTGAAGACAGTGTTGAGGGGGCAAGCAAAAGGTGTACTCAGCGGCAGATTGCATGAAGCAGAAAAGAACTGGCTCAGACACCATGTCTCCAAAAGGTTTGACGGGGAACTTCCAACCAGTTCCATCACCTGTTTAGCTTGAGGGAATTTAAACACCATTAAAAATATGGATTACAGAAAAACAATATATGTATTAATGTAGTACATCGGGTAATCAATTAATAAGGGGAAAATGTGCACGTCTAACCTGAGTCTGGCATGAGCACTTGATCAATAAGGTGGATGACAATGTCCTTCTTGAGCACCAGCTTGATGCATTGACTGTTAAACTCTCGCCATCACAGCCTTGAAATCAAAGTAACGCTTCTAAAAAACATATATTTTAGAAAGTAATGTTTAGTCATGTCAAGTTATCAAGACTGCTGTGTTTCATCGAAAAGTGTTAAGAGTCACAGTCTTTAAGAAAATCTGGTCAGAAAAAGTACTTAACTTTTCTACCAGTTGTAAGTTGTCATATATATAAAAAAAAGTAAGAGACTTACTGTTTCCTTTGTGAGAGAATTACACATAAATCTGCAGAGTGGTCTGTAAAACGTCTCAAAATCTCCATTGAAATAGCGTTAAAATCAAAAAGTGCCTCTAAAGAAAATGTATTCAGATAAAAGTATTTTATTTTCAGAAATGTTTAAGGTTTTTGCATACATAAAGTGTATCTTACAGTTCCTTTTGTGAGAGAATTACACACAAATCTGCAGAGTGTCACTAAAAAGTTTTACACAGGGACTGACATTCTGTATGAGGAGTTCACACCCTGAGCTGCTGGGGGAGTGGAGGGTTGAAAAGGGGGTGAGTATGTTTGGCTCTCTGGTGTGTTAAGAGTCACAGTCTTAAAGCAAAATCTGGTCAGAAAAAGTACTTAACTTTCTACAGTTGTAAATTGTCATACATATAAAAAAAGTAAGAGACTTACTGTTTCCTTTGTGAGAGAATTACACATAAATCTGCAGAGTGTCTGTAAAAAGTCTCAAAATCACAAACTGCAGACGCCTCAAGGAGAAGACTTGAAAAGATCCATGCCGAGTGGGGGGGAGAAGAAGAAGACTAATAACCAGCAGTTTGACTGAAGCCAGGGACTTTTTTCTTTAAAGTAAAATAAAAATGGGAAACTACTATGGCAAAACGCTCTGTATATATTGATCAGAATGTAGTCAATACCCTTTTTAATAAGTGTGGTGATGAGGACGATTGAAAAACAGAACGAGTAGTGACCCCTGTGTAAACAGAATGGCTGAAGTTTGTAAACTAGAAGACATTTTGGCTATCGTTCGTTCTGGCAGTACTATTCCTGGTCATTGGGAAAACGATTGTAAACGAAACATTTAAAGTGGTCCTGGAATCTTCATTTTCCGAAACATTCTGTAACATTATCTCAGAAATGAAACAAACATCAAAAGTGTATCATGTGCTACTCAGTGTATGCTCTGTTTGTAGATGTAATGCATCTCTGTGCAGAAGAAAGCAGGCATACACATGAATATTCTGACTGAAGTGAAAAAACTCCATCACGATATCTCCAGTAATATGGGGAATTCTAAGCTGGAGATGGTCCTGCGGATGTTGCAATCAGTATAACTATTTGATTTTGTGTGTGAAAAAATAAAAAAGTGTTTTTTACATTTAAAAACTTTGTACTTCATTATAGCAAGGGGGAGCGTGTCTCATACATGTGTATATTACAGTCCTTCTTTTGTGTTTTTCAGGTGTTTTTTCTGTGTGTCTTGTGACAAAGCACAAAATCATTTCAAAACACACCCTGAATCAAATTTAGAGAGGACCATTAAGAGTCAGAATCTTAATGAAATCTACGGACACAAAGTACTTCATTATCTACTTTTCAGCTTTTTATACACAAACGTGTCTCCTCAGTAACTTTCTTCTCAGAGAATTTAAGCATAAATCTGCCAAATGTTTCAAACTGCCTTGTTTCACACTGAAATAGCCTCAAAATCACAAACTGCCATTAAGAGTCAGATGCTTTTACGGAATCTAATAAAGCAGAGTATTTTCTACAGATGACTCCTCCCACTCAACGCAATAAGTCCCATCCCACTCAGCAAATCATATAAAACTAAGGACCCCCCACTAAGACGACCGTTGAAAGTAGCCAATGAATCTGAGAAAAACCAAGTCTGATGTAGCCCCCCCTTATTATCACCAGGATAACGGATATGGGCTTAATGACTGGATGTTACAAAGTAAGGGGGAGGATGTTCCCGAAGAAGAGCCCTCCTCTATATCATATCCATGTAAGGTCTTTAGGACAAAAGAGGACCACGATAACATGACATATGAAGAATATCTTTCTTAAAAGATGGTATTATAGATAACCTTTATAGAAACAGTATATCTCATACCACTCCGCCAAGATCGCAAACGACAATTAGCAGAAAAGAAAGAAAAAGTAAAGAAAAACGAAGAAAAATGAAAAGCAAAACGCAGAATGCGAATGAAAAGAAAAGGACGGAAAACCAAAAAGACAAAACGAAGGAAGGTGAAAAGAAAAAGGAACAAAGTGAAGAAATGTAATGATGTTGTTGAGTCATTACCGGATCATAATAATCTTATAGATCATCTACCGCTAACCGACTGCTGCGAATGTGTTGAACAAATACCAAAAGCAATGGCAGAGCTTTTGCTTCAATATAATGAGAGAAAAAGCACGATACTGTGGAATTGCCCAAATTGGTGACAGTGCCAGAACATGCATTAAAAGAATGTTGGAGGATTTCTATTCTAGTGTCGGTTGTCATTACATCGAGGGATATGCCAAAACGTGTGACGACATAGACAAAGCTTTTGAAGGACAATTATATGGTACCTGTCCTTACAGCTAAACAAATCCTACGCCAGGTATTCAACAGACCACAAGAAGCACAAGAAGCCCCAGAAAGGATTACATTCAGAGCTAATAACGGTGAAACCGAAGAAGAAGCAAAGCAGATTATAATCGTTGCGGGTGAAAGGATAGAGAATTTGCATGTGATGTTAATGCATTTATCTGATATAAAAAATGCATTTGTTTACTTCCAAGAGACCCCTAAACATCTACTAGGGCAATGTGAATTGAACGATAAACCGATCACTGTCAATGAAACGCGGAGAGAAGCAGCAGTGCAAATCGTTAAGTCTATTACCTTGTATGCACTACGACATTAACTTGGTAAAATGTAATTTGTTTTTTATGAAGTGTGTTGAATGTTGTGTTTTCAATTAAACAACCATTACAAAATCAAAATGTGTTTTATTTTTTTGCTCTCATATATAGTAATAGTATTGTAAACGAAACATTTATAATACATCTTCGACAGGCTGCCGTCACCCCGACCCTCAGTATGTGCACTAAAGAATGGGCAAAGATTACGGCTTTTTCGGTTTTCTAACCACCATTAGGCGTCTAAAAATAGTTGGTTTTACTGAGGCACCATATTGATTTTGCTCCACCACAAATGGAGTCATTTTCTTGACCATAAGGACCTGAGATGTGCAGTAATTTATTTGTAAGTGGGTACACTTACAAAATATGCAAGGAATCAAATACTTATTTCCTCCACTATATTTGACTCTTCACTTGCTGTAACAAATATGCATTTCCTCTCTGTGGGACGAATAAGGGTATTCTGATAATTCCTCATACATACTCCTTTAAACCATTTTTAAAAGTTAAGACATTCAATGGTAACCTTGTTAACAGAAGTGGCAATAACAGAGTGATATTGACTTTTAGTGATTTATTTATTATGCACTTTTTTCCTGCAGGTGTGGCTTGAGGAAGGAACACAGCGGCGGAGGAAAATGCCACAATGTCAATGGGGGTACATGAGCCAACCACCTTAGGTATAAAGGCAGGGTTGGGCTTCAGCAACACTCTCGTTTGCCCCGGGGCAAACTGAGTGCACGAAGGATGTACAGGCAATAAGGCTGTAAACTCCTGAGCTCTGTGAAGTGTTTTCACTTATCTTTTTTATGTCTTGAGTATATTGTATGTTGCATTATTGGAGAAGCTTAGGACCCAGGGTTAGGTTTAGGGTTTTCATTGCCTAAAACAACGCTGTTGTGCATACAGTACTGTCAATACAACTTGGTATGTTGAATTGAAACTTGTGTATATGTTGTCCAACAGTATAATCAACCAGTGCTGCTATAAGCTCCGCGGCAGGGGGGAGGACGTGATGGCAGCTTATAGCAGCACTGGTTGATTATACTGTTGGACAACATATACACAAGTTTCAATTCAACATACCAAGTTGTATTGACATACTGTATGCACAACAGCGTTGTTTAGGCAATGAAAACCCTAAACCTAACCCTGGGTCCTAAGCTTCTCCAATAATGCAACATACAATATAATAATAATCTCCACCCACAGATCCAGATGCCTTCTTTCGTGGTGTAGCCTACGCAGTTTCTCTAGAAATGGGCACAGAGCTCTGTTCATTCCATAAGACCTCCGCTGGACTAAGGATCTCAAGAACAATAATTAGCTATATCTGGATCTGCCATGTAGTCTTTTCCCCTACTTATTATTTAATTTATCATTATTCTTTTTAATAACGACCTACTTACTTTTTAAATATAACTGTACTATCAGCTCAACACTGTTCCATACAGCTATTTGCTTATAATTGTCTATAATTACTCAAGCCTAAAATGGGTTCGCTTTCTTGGATTTATGACGTTTATTGGATAAGGTGAATTGGAAGAGCCAGATGACCGACATGTATTCAGTCCAGTCTATGACACTGTCCTGCAGTGTGGGACAAGGGGTCAACATTGCATTTGTATAAACTTTCCCTCTAAACCAGTGTTTGCATATTTTCTTTATTGTAAGATCCCTCTTGTACTAAAAGGGTTTTGACATTACCAGATTGTTTGTTATATAATTGTACGATGAAGCTGTTTTTAATTAGATTCATAACAAATCAATTGCTCACTTTGTGTAAAAGTTCTAATGCTGGGATTAATCATTCCACAACTCATTAGCGACAAAGCCCTACATTTGTGAAACACAAAGTGACAAGTTTAACAGCTTTTAGGGGATGGCAGTGAATCACTAAACTGTCCAGGCTGACTGTACGGCTGCATCTTGTTGGTTTTCAATGAGCTCGCTTCCTTTCTCCCCTTATTATCTCCTGTCTCCCACCGTGAAGTAAATGGGAGGAGGTTAAAAAACGAAAGCACGTAAGTGAAGGACAGAGAGAGGAGACGTGAACAGAATCATGACACCAGTTTCCTTTGGTTGTCTCTTTCACAAACATACATTATACTTAATAAAGCATTTTGATCGTTTACATTTCTTAATATTATGTATTAAACAGAATTGCGTTGCTAGGCAACAGCATGGGTCCATTCTTACTTCCTGTCAGCTGATGCATTCGCTGACATCAGCAAATGGAACCTTCAGATTGATGACATCATCTTTGCCTTGATGCTTTAGAAGTTTGCAGGTCTCAGCTGTGACGGTGAATTCATCAGAGCATCAGAGCATCAGTCAGAAGGCAGAAGGAACTGTTCCAGCTAGTGTCAGATCATTGCAGAAATAGGTTTTGTAGCAAGCTAACATTAGGTAGACTTGCACGTCTATTTTAACGAGATAATCTAAGTGAACTCCATTTTTGTGGCTTTAATTCAGTTGAACAATTATATTCAGTTTGCTTAACAACAGGTCATTTCATCACCGCAGTAGAGATGGAGATGAACAATAGAGATGAGATGGAAGTCAAGCTCGAGATTCTGCAAAAAGAAAATCAGGAAATCAAGTTGTTGCTGGAGCAGGAAAGGACTTTAAGGAATAAGCTTGAGATTGAAGGCGCTAAGAAGAAAGAAGCGATGCTGAAAGCATATACAGAGAATGCAGCTGAGCTATCTGGGCAAAATGTGAACGTGAAAGCCCAGAAAATTGAGCACAACGTCTTGCGCGTCAACAATGAGGACCTGAACATGAAATACGGAATGCTCCAGAGGTCACACAAGAAGGTCGAAGCAGAGATGGCTGCCTTGAGAAAGGCAAACGCGGGACTCAAACAACTGAAAGAACCCTGTGTTGAAGAGAACGCTGTAGAGATAGCTTCTTTGCGTGAGAGAAACCAGGAACTCCAACAACAGAAGGAGCGTTGTCTTGAGGAGAAATCTGTAGAGATAGCTGCTTTGTGTGAGAGAAACCAGGAACTCCATTTACAAAAGGAACGTTATGTTGAGGAGAAATCTGTAGAGATAGCTGCTTTGTGTGAGAGAAACCAGGAACTCCATTTACAAAAGGAACGTTATGTTGAGGAGAAGGATGCAGAGATAGCTGCTTTGCTGAAGGAAAACCAAACACTGAAACAAGAGAAGGAGCATTGTGTGGAGAAGGAGGCGAAGGTGGACAAGAAGGAAAATGAGGTGAAGGTGGAACCAGAAGTGAGGCACAATGTTAAAATGAATGCCCTGAAAATTGAGCAGAAAGTTTTGCGCGGAAACTATGAGGAACTGAACATGAAATATGAAAAGCTCCTCAAGATGCATCATAATGACAAAGCAGAGGATCTCAAACAACTGGAAGAACCCTGTGTTGAGGAGAAGGATGCAGAGATGGCTGCCTTGCAAAAGACAAACCAGGAACTCAAACAAGAGAAGTTGCGTTGTGTTGAGGTGAAAAATGCAGAGATAATAGTTTTGCATGAGAGAAACCACGAACTGGAAGAACAGAAGGAACGCTTTGTTGAGGAGAAGGATTCAGAGATAGTCACTTTGCATGAGAGAAATCACGAACTGGAACAACAGAAGGAACGTTTTGTTGAGGAGAAGGATGCAGAGATAGTCACTTTGCATGAGAGAAATCACGAACTGGAACAACAGAAGGAACGCTTTGTTGAGGAGAAGGATTCAGAGATAGTCACTTTGCATGAGAGAAACCACGAACTGGAACAACAGAAGGAACGCTTTGTTGAGGAGAAGGATTCAGAGATAGTCACTTTGCATGAGAGAAACCACGAACTGGAACAACAGAAGGAACGTTTTGTTGAGGAGAAGGATGCAGAGATAGTCACTTTGCATGAGAGAAACCACGAACTGGAACAACAGAAGGAACGTTTTGTTGAGGAGAAGGATTCAGAGATAGTCACTTTGCATGAGAGAAATCACGAACTGGAACAACAGAAGGAACGCATTTTTGTTGAGAAGGATTCAGAGATAATGACTTTGCTTGAGAGAATCCGTGAACTCCAACAAGTGAAAGAACGTTGTGTTCAGGAGATAGCCGCCTTGAAAACACCATGGTGGAGAAGATTCATTAATTTCCTTTCTAGTATCGTCCCAGATGTCCCCGACGACTACCAAGAAGGCAGCCTTGACAATGAAACTTTAGAAAACATGATAAACAACAACAGATTTTAGTAAGACATAAAAACATTTCCAGAACAGACTAAAGCTCAAAATGAGTGAGCAATAACATATAATAACATTCAGTCAGGATATATATTTAAACAGTTAACATTTATTAGATCAATTTATTAAACATCAACAAAGGTTCCAGAAGATACTTAAGCGGCTAGAGTATCGTTAGTATAGTATAGTAGTAGTAGTAATAGTATAGTTTTTTTTAGGCTAGAGTCTAGCCTCTAGGGGCAAAACAATTACCTTCATTTTAAAATTCCTTCGCTTCTAGCACTCCTAAAAAACAGGAAAAGGGTAGCTAAATAAAGATCTGGTTAAATTTAAAAGGTCACCCAGAACATACTGTAGGCGATTTCAAGCCATTACAGTTAAAAAAAAACCCTGATCCATTACGCATACAAATAAATCCAGTAGAGACTTAAGCGGCTAGAGTATCGTTAGTATAGTATAGTAGTAGTAATAGTAGTAGTAGTAGTAGTAATAGTATAGTTTTTTTTAGGCTAGAGTCTAGCCTCTAGGGGCAAAACAATTACCTTCATTTTAAAATTCCTTTGCTTCTAGCACTCCTAAAAAACAGGAAAAGGGTAGCTAAATAAAGATCTGGTTAAATTTAAAAGGTCACCCAGAACATACTGTAGGCGATTTCAAGCCATTACAGTTAAAAAAAAACCTGATCCATTACGCATACACATAAATCCAGTAGAGACTTAAGCGGCTAGAGCAGGGGTGGCCAACCCGCGGCTCTCGAGCCGCATGCGGCTCTTTGCCTAGTTTCATGCGGCTCTTCAGTTTATATCGAATTTTATATGTGTGAGTTTGGGGGAGAGACACTGACTCCTGACTAGTGTTGCACGGTGTACCAATACTTGAAAGGTACCGCAATACCCTGCCGTTAAAAACGGTACGATTCCTCCGTTTCATTAGTATCGGTACTTTAAGAATGACGGAGAAAAGTACTCCGGTGAGAAAGCGCTGTTTAATAAGAGCCGTGTGTGTTCAGCGCTCTGCTTCCACTCCCTGCACTGCAGCCGTGCCTGCAGCCCCTCCCTTCTCAAGCACGCTCTAAGTCCCTCCCCTCTCTCGTGCATGCGCTAGCTGCCAGAGCATGTGAGAAAACGAGAAGCATGGCTGCAAGTGGGAGTGCAGCTGCCGCTGCGCCTCGGCCTGTCTGTAAGACATGTATTAATTTTATTTAATACGAATTCTTGTCATTTATTTTATTTATTGTTCTCATTGTTTAAAAGTTTGTGTTATGGTTCTGGTGTGAAATAAAGCACAATAATTACATTTAAGACTGTTTCCCTTTTTTTAAGAAAAGTATCGAAAAAGAATCGGAATCGCAATTCTTGACTTGGTATCGAAACCAAAATGTTGGTACCGTGACAACACTACTCCTCAGAGTTAAACCTGATATTTAGTAGGTCTGTTAAGTATCGAATGCTGATAATTCTGACGTAATTTGGCCGGTCAAAGTTGTTTGGGCTCGGATAAAATCGCTCTGTTACTTTGGTCCCGTGTTACTTTCGTCCCGGCTCTCCCTACGTGTGTATGTGTGGTGTCAGGTGTCAGTATGAGAGGATGCCAGCGCGTCTAATTTGGATGTGGCCCAAGAGCCAATCACAATAATACCTGCGATGCAGTGAACCAATCACCTTTGAGGGGGGGGAAAACCTATCGTTGATTAAACATTATCCAGTGTTTCCCCTACCATTGTCTTGGAGGGGCGCTGCACCCCGCCAACGGAGCCCCGCGCACCCCCTGAAATTCAAGGTGTTTAAAAAATATATATAATTTTTTTTTTTTAAATATATTATATAGCACCAAATTGCAAATAATCTATAACTACTGTCACTTTTCACATTGAACATGAGCTCTTTTATTAAATAAACTAAACGCTTTCATTTCAAGTTGTGAGTTTAGTGTTTTTGACCCTAAGAAACACTGATGCATTAATCAATAACAATAATCCACAGCTCCTCTCTCTGCTCCAGAGGATTTAAAAAATATATATCCCAATGCCCAAGCCCGCCTTAACCTGCCATCAGGCCCTGGGGCTTTTTTTTTTTGTTTTGGTTTTGTAGGCCCCCTATTTAAACAACAAATCAAAGTCCTTTATAGCCTCGGCAGGCTCTGTGATCGCACTTCTCCACTCTGCCACGCGCGCCTGGTCCTCTCCTCCAGATGAGTGACGTATCGGGCCTCCCTCATGTATCTGTCCGGTTGCCGTTGGCTCCCCTCCACGTAGCAAGTCCTCGTCGTCCTCTCCATCTCCTCCATCATCCCTCCTGTCTGTTTTTCCTCTCCCGCTACTCCATCGCTATCAGAAGCAGACGGCCTACTTGGCTCCGAGGCCCCGCGGCCGGCACCGCTGCCGCTCGGTACAGAACTCATCTGTCCTTCCTCCTCATCCTGGCCTACAGGTTTAAAACAACCTGTAAGTTTCGGCATTTTTTGTAATAGCTGCTTGTCTCAAAACTACTTTTCCCTCAACAATTTCCTTTTCCGAGTGCCACTCTCAAACTTTTTCTTCTCAAACTTTTTCTCCTAAACAACCTTCATCTGTCACTCAATCACTCGCAATTTCAATAAATCACATGTGAAACATATTCTCATTCTGATTGGCTGTTAGGTGGTGCCCACTGACTGTTTCGGAGTCATCATTTTTGAGAAAAATCTCTGGAATCTATCGATCTGATTGATTAGCGGAGCAAATTATCAAAATACTACGGAGGGAAGATATTTTCGTTTGGATTACTGGTCTGGGGGAAGCTCACAAGTGTGTGTGTGTGTGTGTGTGTTTGTGTATTTTTGCGTTTGTGTGTATTGTGTTTGTTTCCCGGGGAAAACACTCACGAGAAACACCGGCTGTTGTCATGCCTGCTGTTAGTATTATGCCGAAGCTTCAAAGTTGTATTTATCATCTGAATTTGCCGAAACAAGTTTAATATTCTGAAAGCCAAGACTTTGTTTATTTGAAACCAGATGAAAACAAACTGTCACGGACCCTGCCGTGTTATCTAAGATTACTATACGCCTTACATTCATAATTTCAGCGGAGGGAGGGGAACAGCAGAACAGCAGAGTGGCGAGGGAGAGCTGTCTTCTTCCCTTTACAAGCTTCAAAAATGTATTTATCGTGTGATTTTGGAAATAAAAGTTTAATATTCTGAAAGCCAAGACTTTGTTTATTTAAAAAAAAATTAAAAACATCCGAAATAAAAAAAAAAATTGGCTTATGATAGGCCCCTGATCTCCGTAGGCCCCTGGGCTTCAGCCCAGGTCAGCCCGTGCATTAAGGCGGCCCTGCCAATGCCACAAAAATGCATCAGTGACGTGGTTGAAATCTTGTCTCCAGAAAACAAAAAACTGAAACAAGCGGTATCCGTGTGTTTGATGTGGCTCTTTGCAGTAACATAGAAAATATGTGGCTCTTAACCTCTGACTGGTTGGCCAACCCTGGGCTAGAGTATCGTTAGTATAGTAATAGTAGTAGTAGTAGTAGTAATAGTATAGTTTTTTTTAGGCTAGAGTCTAGCCTCTAGGGGCAAAACAATTACCTTCATTTTAAAATTCCTTTGCTTCTAGCACTCCTAAAAAACAGGAAAAGTGTAGCAAAATAAAGATCTGGTTAAATTTAAAAGGTCACCCAGAACATACTGTAGGCGATTTCAAGCCATTACAGTTAAAAAAAAAACCCTGATCCATTACGCATACACATAAATCCAGTAGAGACTTAAACTCACAGTGATTGTGCAGTATTGCCCTCTAGAGAAGAACAACATCTAGTTAGATTCTGTCTTTACATCCATTACAAAATGTCATCTGTGGAAGCCGTGGCGCTGTAAAAAGCACGACCAATCATCTGAGCCGGCCCGGCAAAAATAACTGGATGGCCTACCTGCCTGTCAGCCTTCCATCTGTGCACAAACTTATCTTGTGCCCTCATTGGTCATGTGCGCGTTCGTGTGTGTTGGAGGAGGGGCTCTGTGAGGAAGTGGCAGATTTTTTCCGGCTGTGTATTTTCAAATTCTAGCACATTCTAGCTGGTTTCTCCAAAATTACCTACCCCACCTTTAACAGCTATTAGATCTGGTTAAAAAAAAAGAAAGATTCGTTAAATATAGAAATAGTTTCCAGAAGAGTCTCAGTGTGATGTGCAGTTTTAGCCACTAGGGGCAAAAAAATAACCTTAATTAAAAACTAAAACAATTCCTTAGCTTCTATCACCCCTAAATAACAGGAACATTTCAGGATATATATTTAAACAGTTAACATTTATTAGATCTGTTTAAACATTAACCTGTTAAGCAACATTTTCACAAAACTGTGTCTCAGGGCTTCTTAACATTTGACAACCTATTAATGTGTCATACCCACTTAACGGGAAGACACTCAGCTAACTGACGATATGAACCATTTCTACCGAAACAAAACACAACTCTAACACCAAGCGTATGAATTAGCACTAAGTGAAAGAGTGCTAACGCACTTAACTCACGGTAGAAATATGTTATACTTCATCGAATCTGCACAAACATATCATAAGCTGAGATTCCACAGATTCCAATGATATAAGTATCATCACTGTGTATGAGAGCTTCCGGTTTTGGACATGCTGGCTGCGCATCACTCTCATTCACCAATGGTAATGTTAAGATGGATTTAGGAACTTTCTCTCGATTCTATTGGCTCTAACGGTTCAAAAGAGGTGTCAATCACCAACATCGACCAATGGGTTCCAGAGATATGGCAAATACACCCAAATGACCCCATACTGTAGGTGGGTTTTCTTTTTCTAAATCTCTCTAAAAAGGTCAAATTTCACTTGTTTTGCATCAATCTTGATACAGGGTACTTATTATATGTTATAGTCTGGATTCCTAAAGCTTTTTGTCTCCAATCCCATAATTCAAGGGTGGTTTTCACCCCCTTCTACCTCACACAATTACTGCAACTCCGCACACCCCCGAAGCACAACACCCGGTCAGCTACAAGCATCCTGTTAAGCCCCTGTCACACTGTCCCGAAATGTACACCCGATGGACACACGAATATTGAATTGTGAATTTCGCACGAAGATGGCCCCGAACCACACACAAAGGCAACATTTACATTACATTTAAGACATACAACTGCAACGAAAGTAACACAAACAATTATGTTACAGTACTATGATACTGTACTGATATCTTCAGACTTTGTTCTTTACTTTCTCCGTCTTTATATGTAGAAGATATTACGTTTTCTCCGTCATGTTGTTGTTTCCATAGCAACAACAACTTCCTGTCAACTCGCCTTCAAAATAATATATTATATCCTTTTCAGTTTCACAGAACACAAATTGGGTTATTTACATAATATATTTACATCATTTTGTTGTGCAATAAAACAACCAGATGGACACAGGATAAAGGAAATGTTCAAATTCGGCTCTGATCGTAGCAACATCGGGCCATTCGTGAGGGCATCTTAAGCCTTCGTATGACCGCCGGTGGAGTTGCTCAGGCTCCGGTGTTACCGTTTAACTGGTTACACCGGGGAACTCGTTACGTTACGTTAACGGTAGGAATGGGGCGTGTACTTTGAGGAGCCATTGTCGAATAACCAGGAAATACACATTTCGATCGCTTCTTTTGTTGTTTACATTTATCTTTTGGTATATTTGGCTCCATGGGAACACTTTGATGCACATTCAGTACCAGTGTGTGAGGTTGTGGTTGGGATGCCGATATCCGGACGCGTAGCTACAGCGAGGACTACAAAATGACAATGAGGTGACTGGGGATGTCTGTTCAAAACATTGCAAACGTGAATAAATCATTTCAAATATGTATTTGTCTCCGACTTTCATTTGTACATCGTTGTTAATGTGATGTTTAGTAGCTTTGATAGCTGTCCATACCTCCAGACAGCCTAAAAATAAGACACAAGTTGTTTACTCACAGCCCGAATGCAGCATCGAGATCCGTGGCCAGCTGTGATCCTCTCCGATTAACTTGTGACAGGACTTCTTTAGCTATTCTCCAGCGAGCAAGGTTTTTATTAAATACCTCCATTCCTCTCATCACAACAAGACTCTACACTGTGCAGAAAAAAAACAACATAAATGAAAATAACCATACGGAGCAGGAGGATGCTGGCAGGTGTGGTACAGGGTGTGGCAACGCAGGTGGTGATGGTAGGAGCACAAGGAGCTGTGCCTCGGAGGCAGAGTTGGGTGTAACGCGTTATAAAGTAACGCGTTACTGTAATAATATTACTTCTGTCGGTAACGGAGTAGTGTAATGCGTTACTTTTATAATTCAGTAATCACACTACAGTTACTAACATTGCCCCGACACGCGTTACTTCGTTACTTTTATAAAATAATCACACTCACTGACAGACAAGAGGGGTTTCCGCCGCAGGTTTATATCGGTTTATATACATGTAGGCCTACGTAATCTGCGCGACTTGCGAGACCACATCTCCACGTGCAGTGCTGCATAAACATGGCTGAGTCTTTTCATCTGTAAACTCCCTCAACGGGGCCGCTCGCTCTCTTTTGTTGATCGCCCTCTCACGGGTGAACAGTTCAATGTCCCGCTTTATTGTAGGAATTCTGCCATGTCTCTACCACTTTAGTTTGACCATCTCTGTTACTAAGTTATGGAATACTAAATAAGCAATTAGGATAATGCGTCTTGAACTGGTTTCATTCATTAGTGTCTTGACGTTTCACAGACTGTTAGCTTGTTGTGTAGCTGGTAGCCTATTTTAGAGCATATAAAAAGAAAGACACGTGTTATGTATTTCTTAATGCAATAGTAATTGGGGGTGCAAGTGGAGTCTCGCAGAGGCAAAACTGTGGCGCGTTTACACTGTAGGTGCGCCGCAGTCTGCGTGATCTGCCTGTAGGGAGGGGCGGGCCGGCCCTGCGAGTAAAGTAACGAGTAAAGTAACGAGTAAAGTAACGAGTTACTTTATGCAGAGAGTAACGAAGTAGTGTAATATATTACTTTTTTAAAAAGCAATATGTAATATATTACTTGTTTTTAGTAACGACCCCATCTCTGCTCGGAGGACAGCGTTGGTGGCGGCCGCCTTGATGAGTCAAGGCTTGGGCTCGCTAACTCAGCCCCGGGGTTTGCCGAGGTCAAGCTTGTGACATTAAGGCGTGCTGCTGCAACGGCAGGTGCAGGGTCGCCAGCAGTACCATCGACTGCAGTTCTTTCATCGCTATTTCGTTTTAATAAATCCTTAGACCTTTTAAGCCAATTTCTGATGTCCATTTTGTAATTCAAACAGAAATGGGAGTCTACAGAATGCACAATAAACAAATCCAGAATAGGCGGCAGAGTGTGACGCTGTGATTGGTCTAAATGTGGACGAATCACAAATCACAACAGACACATTAATTTATTTGACGTAGCCTGCGATTTTTTTTAGTTACTATCTGACATCACATACATCGTAGCATAACAGTTCACCGTTTATTTATAATTTAAAAAAAATATATATATATATTTTTTTTTTAAGTTTTAAATAATAAAAAACGTCTTTATTTGGGGAGGGCAGGAATATCAAATGGGAGGGCCTGGCCCTCCCTGGCCCTCCCACGGCGCCGGGTATGAGCAGCCTGTGACTATGAACAGTGTGTATGAATATGCTAAGATATATAAAGTATGAAAACGGTAAGCAGTGCAAGTATAGTATAAAATATATAGATATTAATTTCATGATAAACATTGTGGAACGGTGATGAAAAATGTGAACGGAAGGAGCGACGTAAAACTGACACAAAACAACAACAAACTTTTGCCGAGCCAATTGGAGAGTTTCATCAGCAGCACGTGGTAAAAACCACCAATGAGCGCTCAGCTCGAGATACCAGCGAGTCGTTTCCCATCAAGCATTTCGCTTCTGCAGCCCGTGGAGAGGAACTGCGCCGATTCGCCGCGCCTCGCTCTTAAGGCTGCGGGCGTCTTTGTCCCGCGAGATTTCAACGTCTCATGTAGGCGAGCCTCCAGAGCAAGTCGGACAAAATGACCAACCATCATGCAACGCACTAGCAAGACGTTGATCGCAATTGCGCAGGTCTCGCTTGTCTCAAACAAGCCTACTTTCTTTCAAGCAGAACACAGGGGAAAACAAACGTAGCGGGAGTGTTTACGTGTTCAGCGTAATGACGTACAACGGCCTCGACCATTTCTGTAGTCCTATTCAGCCACTCGGTAACAACCATCGTTTTTCAGACTCTTCAAACTCTTCAAAAATCCCCAGTGGGGTCACTGCTGATGTATTTAATGTCGTAGAACAAAACGTGATTTATCTCTTAAATTTGTGTCAACCACAGACCTTATTTCGAGCTATTTTCCAAAACCCTATGGAGAAAATGCATTGCTTTTTGACAAAGGAACCGGAAGTGCTAAAAATGCTAACTTACTTCCGGGTTTTAGGACGCGTCACTGCGGTTCTCTATGCACTCACGAATATGTATTGTTGTATATAAATGTACAAAAAATGGGCATTTAAACTGCTTTTTATTAATTCAAAGACGGCTCTGAATTAATAATCAAATATGTTTCCTTTCTTTACTACTGGATGTAATTACAAAATGTACCCATCATTCCTCATGCTAGTATAGCCACATAAAAGTATCAAACCACCTGTTAAAATGCACCAGAATACAGGAAATCTATTTTTTTTTTTCGTGGTGAGGGACCCCCACAACCCCCGTTAAAAATGTCCCCCCCACATTCAGGATGCTTCCTACGACCATGTCATTTACTTACTGGTTTCATTTAATGCAATGTTATTCTTTTACAATTTAGATCATCTTGAATGCAGGACTATATTACACTGTATTTTTTTTTTACTTTAAAGTATCTTAATTATTGTACTGCCACTAATTCCCACAAACCCGAATACATCACTGTAATGAATGTTCCAATTTCCCATCTGCACTTGAACATCACGCATAACTTTCATTGTCTTCACTGACAAGGGGTAAACGAAACTGAAACGTAGCACAGCTGATTGAGTTGCACAAGAAGTTCATTTATGGATTTCGATGCAGGCTCATAAGATAATGATTAAACACAAGATAAAGTCAATGTAATTGTCTTGAAAGACGAAGAAACCATCAGATATTCCTCATCTCCTCAAAATATATTCAATTTAGATAAAAAATGTCATGATGAAAAACACTTATCAAAAACACGTTTTTACTTAAGTACTAACTGTCTAAGTTTTTATTATTTGATGGGCTAATACATGGCTATTTCTTGTTATGTCGAGATTCTGCAGCCTACCTGTTGTTCTCCTGCTGTCGGAGGTATCAGTATGACAATAGTAAATATGCATTTTTGCTTCTCTTTCTGCGGGTTAATTAAGTAGGCTTGCTTAAAAAGTCTAGCACGTTAACTAAGTTTGTAACTAGCTTAAATGTGTCATTTATTTTTCCAACAAAGCAAGCAAAAGACAATTTAATAGAAACAATATTGTAAGTTATCTAATTTACGAGCCTGCCAATAAGACAGGAAGGTAGCATGAGAGACACCAGTTACCAGAAGAGATCTCTTATCTTTTAAAAGTCATGTTGACCGAAATGCTGAAACATAATGAAGCAAAATATAACTAGGTATATCTGCAAAAGGAATAAGTGGATTTTTTATGTTTAGGGTGTTCTGACCAAATTGATTAGGTTCTTGTGTTGTTTTTTGTCTGACATAAATGGCAGAAATTCTTACAAAAACTAAAATGTGGACCTTTTTAAATACAGAAACAGAGATATAAACAAGGCATTCATTAAACATTTTATTATTACATAGATATTTGTCAAAATTATAGTGTGAATTAAACAGACTCCTGTTTGGTTTAGTTTCACAGAAATGAAATTAAACTTAAATGCTGGGTGAGGTCATCATTATTGGCTCAGACCAGCTGAAACTGAAACAATGCTGCCAAGCTTCCCCAGAAGGGTAGCACCTGTACTTTTTTTATTTATACATACAAGTATACACATACTGTAGTGTATACACACAATCAGTTTGTTTGCCATTACATTAGTATTATAAATACATTGATTAAAAAACACAGAGAGTGAAGAAATCCACATTCCACAAAAGCCAAATGTTTTATATTTCAATCTTAAACATTTTTTTTTTTCAATTGCTTCTTCTTTGGCCCATGCTTCACCCAAGTTTCATGAAAATTGAGTTTGTTCAGTAGGCCTACTGCTGAAAAACAAACAAACAAAACCAAAACAAAACATCTTTACAAAGCTATTAATCTTAAGGCCAAATAAGTCTTTGATACTGGAGAGTTTTTGTTTTATTATTATCTAATGTAATTTTCCCACACCACTCCGCTCCTCCGCTCCCTTCACTGGCTTCCGGTAACTGCTAGAATCCACTTCAAGACACTGATACTTGCATACCATGCTGCAAATGGATCTGGCCCTTCCTACATCCAGGACATGGTTAAACTGTACACCCCAGCGCGTGCACTACGCTCTGCATCAGCCAAACGACTCGCTGCACCCTCGCTGCGAGGGGGACCCAAGTTCCCATCAGCAAAAACACATGGGTTTGCTATCCTGGCTCCAAAATGGTGGAATGAGAGTAGTTATACACATACCACTTTCGTCAAAAAAGTGACAGGTGGTGTGACAGGTCACACCTCTCCCTACTTATTAAGCCCCGCCCACTTCCGGCTAAGCCCCGCCCCGTCCGCGGAAGTCCCGCCCCATAAGCCCCGCCCCTTCCGGTGGAAGTCCCGCCCACACTTCCGGTTTTCAAAATACAATTTAAAAATGATAACAAATAAAAATGCTGCCCCTACCGGTCGCCCCCGCTTCCGGTTTTCAAAATAAAATAACATGACATTTAACAACCAGGAGAAAATAAAATGCTGCCCCTACGGTTTTACAAAATAATAATTTTATAATGAATCACATATGCATAGGATCAGTTCCACAGGCCACCTGAAACAGGGGGTTACGTATTGTAACCCTAGTTATATAAGCACAGGCGGAGCCCTCTACTGGACTCTATGGGTACTACTCTCTATCATGCTGTGCGTGCTTTCACCTACTGAGTTTTCGTAAACGTAGCCGGCCAATCGGGGCAAGCCTACCTGAATGCGCGCGCAGGCCCACAGTATATAAAGGCCGCTACACCCGCCGCCCACTATCCTATACACTCTTCAGCGAGCGGACTAGGAAAGACAGGGCCCCCAGGCAGAGGGCTCCGCCTGTGCTTATATAACTAGGGTTACAATACGTAACCCCCTGTTATATTTCACACAGGCTCCGCCCTCTACTGGACTCTATGGGTACAGTGGGCGGAGCCCCGATGTATACACGCCCTGTCATCCAACAACATCGACCCACCACACCGTCCCTGACCGGCTTTTGGCTAACATCCATTGCATCCCCACTTCCTCCCATCCGGTTGTAACCGTAGAGAAGTTGGGGCCGCAATTTGGATAAGGCTTACCTCGTGTAAAGTTTGCATGGAAAAGATCTGTGCGGAGACTCCGTCTGGAGCCTACCGCGCACCATGTTCCCCAGGTCCCTCAGGAGCATGGGAAAACATAAGTGCACCACGTCCCCCACACTCCGTGTAGAGTGGGCATGGACAATAGTGAGGAAGGCTCTCCCAGCCTGACTCCAGCCCTGTATGGGGCTGATTGCGCACCATGTCTCCCGAGTCCCTCAGGAGCATGGGAAAACACAAGTGCTTTATGTCCAGGGGGGGGGGTCAGACACCTGCTGACCCACAGCCACCCCCCCCTCTCACCAGTCATGCGTTGCCTCGGCAAGCACAGACGACGAGAAGGAGCCAGACATATCCAGGAGATAACATTTTATGAAGGAGCCTGGCGTAGACCAAGACGCCGACGTGCATATATCTTCTACACTCACGCTGCTGAATAAGGCTGTTTGACACAGCCCGTGTAGAATGCGCACGGACCCCAGTGGGGAGGGCTCTCCCAGCCCGTCCATAGGCATGTGTAATGCACCCGTATAGCCATCCTGTTAGGCGCTTCTTGGAGAGAGCTTTTCTAGCCACACCATCCCCAAAGCACACAAACAGCTGTTCAGTGCGTCTAATGGTAGCCGTGCGCTCTACATAACATGCTAGCGCATGCACTGGGCAGAGGCGGTGCAATTTAGCCTCCCTGGCCTCAATATGGGGTGGAAGATTAAAGCCACCTAACTGAATAGCCCTTGACCTGAACGAACTCCTTAGGCTCTTAGGAGTACAGGAGTGGTTCGGTCTGAGTGTCGCCACGCTACGGTCACCCCGGATCAAAAGGCAGCTTGGGTGCACCGACAGAGCGGTCAGCTCGGACACTCTTTTGGCCAAAGTCAAGGCAAGTAGCAATGCTGTCTTCCATGACAGTGCTTTCAGGGAGGAGAGCTCCAGGGGCTCAAATGGTTCTGTGACCAGAGCCTCGAGCACCAACGGCAGGTCCCACTGTGGGGCGGAGGCGTGCACTACTGGGCGCTGCCTCCTGACCCCCTGCAAAAACTGCGACATAAGCGGCTGACTGAAGGCTGACCTCCCTCCAACTCCCTCATGGCAGGACGAAATGGCTGCTGCATACACCTTAATTGTGGAATGAGCCAGCCCCCTGTCCACCAGTATCTGTAAGTAGGTAAGAATAGAGCCCAGCGTGCATGACAGAGGCTCCAGACTCCTTCCTTCACACCATCGCCGGAATCCCGCCCACTTTGGCCTGTAACAGGCTGTGGTGGATTCTGCTCCTGCTGCTTGGATAGTCTGAATAACGTTGTCAGACAGCCCCACCTGTCTCAGCCTGTCCCTCTCAGGACCCAAGCCTGGAGAGGTTGGCCCAGAGTGGGTAACGCCCCTATTGCCCCTGCTTCCTGAGACAGCGCTCCCCAGACCTGAGGAATAGCCCAGGGCTGGCCCACCATCATCTGTGTTACCCCACGTACCACGGCGCCAGGCGGCGATCTGGGGCGACTAGGATGACTGACAGCTGCTCCCGCCTCACCCTATCCAGAAAGGGGGGGGATAAGGTGCAGCGGTGGAAAGGCGTAAAGCAGCTTCCTTGGCCATGGCTCGTGTGCAAATGCGTCCACCCCCAAGGGCGGATTGTCCCACCGGGCCAGGGAGAACCACAGGGCACAGTGGCTGTTGCGCCGATTGGCGAACAGGTCCACCTCTGCTCTCCCGAACTGAGTCCAGAACTGCTTCACCACCTCCGGGTGAAGCCTCCACTCGTCTGGCAGGGGTCCGCCTCTTGACATGAGGTCGGCCCTTAGAGACAACACAATCTGTGAAACCCACAACCACAGGTTCTCTGCCGTGGTCAACAAGGCTATTGAGCGGACTCCGCCTTGCCTGTTGATGTACGCCACTGTGGTGCGGTTGTCGCTCCTCACTAGCACATGTTTGCCCTGTATTAAGGGTTTGAAGTGCTGTAGGACCAGCATCACTGCTTGCAGCTCCAGGAGGTTGCTGTGCCGAGCCTCTGTCAGAGGCCAGCAACCACCTAAAGCTCTCTCTAGGCACGTCTCCCCCCATCCTGTCACTGAAGCGTCTGTAAAGACTGTGATATGGGAGGTCACTTGCCCCAGTGGAGCTCCCCTCCGCAGATTCTCTGGGGACCCCCAGAATCGGAGGTTGCTCTCTACTGAGGGGGGGATGATCACCAGACGTCGTTTGTGTCTTGAGATCTAAACGAAGGCCGGTAACCCACCTCTCTATGTGACGTGCATGCAGAAGTCCGAGTGGCACTACGGAGTGAGCAGCCGTCATGAGACCCAAAGTCTGCATGATGATCAAAGCTGTCACCGTCGCCCCCTGACACAGCCTGCAGACTGCCCGCAGCAGGGATGCCTGTCTGCTTTCTGTCAGGGTGGCACGTAGTCTGCCTGCATCGAGCATCACCCCCAGATATTCTACCTGCTGGTGAGGTATGGGGGAGCTCTTCTTCCAATTGACCGCAACTCAATTGGGCTGTGAAACATTGCCCATTCCCTGGACCTGGCCATGACTATGAGGTCGCCCAGATAAAAGAACACCCTCATGTCATGGTCCACCAGCGGTTGCAGCGCTGTAGCGTGCGTGGGGATAGGGAATAGCCGAATGTCAGTCTGTTGTACTCGTAGGCTACCCCCTGGAAGGCAAAACGCAAATACTTTGTGTTTTGGAGCAATTTCGCCATGAAAGTAAGCGTTCTTCAGGTCGATGGTTGTGAACCAATCGCCTGGCTGCACCAGTCCCAGTAACTGTTTCATAGTTAACATATGGAACTTCTTGCATGCAATGTGCTGGTGCAGGCATTTGAAGATCCAGAATGGGCCTGAATTCTCCTGTCTTCTTGGGAACCAGGAAGTACAGGGAATAGTGCCCCTTCACTCTGACTTGAGAGTGCACATGCCAAGAGGAAACCTATCTCCTCCTGGGATGACAGATTTGCCTCTCTCATGACTCTGAACGGAGGAGGGATGCTGCAAAACTGGAGTGAATAACCCAGTCTCAGTGTCCTGTCCGTCCGCCCTGTTAATACACCACTGATTTTCCATTCCCCATAACATTGTGTTAGGGGATGTGCAATCAGCTGCGGAGCCGCAGCTATGAGGCTGTGGTACTCTCTGGTGGCCCACTCCACCGTTAAACCCTCCATAAAAGGAAGTTTGACCCATGGGGGGCTGACACAGAAAGGGCCGTTTTTCTATAATACAGTTTCCACTCAGAGAACAAAACGGCCGATTTTTCACTGAGGTCCCTGAACACACCACGGCACGCACAGTGAGAGCGCGCCCTCCGCCATAATGCTGTTTTCTCCCAGAGAGAAAGAGGCATTAATCTGAGCTTCTTTAATAATAATCCTTATATTTATTATAGCGCTTTATCAATGCTACTTTCAAAGCGCTTTTACAAATACACATTACAGATCATACATTCATGTAATGGTCATCTACTGTGGACAATACTGTTAGAAATTAAAATCAATGTT